>NC_046166.1:23865681-24035681 GCF_011064425.1 Rattus rattus | reverse complement strand
TCTTTCTCCACATCCTCACCAGCATTTGCTGTCACCTGAGTTTTTGATCTTAGCCATTCTCACTGGTGTGAGGTGAAATCTCAGGGTTGTTTTGATTTGCATTTTCCTTATGACTAAAGATGTTGAACATTTCTTTAGGTGTTTCTCAGCCATTCGCTGTGAATTCTTTGTTTAGCTCTGAACCCCATTTTTTAATAGGGTTATTTGTCTCCCTGCAGTCTAACTTCTTGAGTTCTTTGTATATTTTGGATATAAGCCCTCTATCAGTTGTAGGATTGGTAAAGATCTTTTCCCAATCTGTTGGTTGTCGTTTTGTCCTAACGACAGTGTCCTTTGCCTTACAGAAGCTTTGCAGAGTTATGAGATCCCATTTGTCGATTCTTGATCTTAGAGCATAAGCCATTGGTGTTTTGTTCAGGAAATTTTCTCCAGTGCCCATGTGTTCCAGGTTCTTCCCCACTTTTTCTTCTATTAGTTGGAGTGTATCTAGTTTGATGTAGAGGTCCTTGATCCACTTGGACTTTGTACAGGGTGATAAGAATGGATTGATCTCCATTCTTCTACATGCTGACCTCCAGTTGAACCAGCACCATTTGCTGAAAATGCTATCTTTTTTTCCATTGGATGGTTTTGGCTCCTTTGTCAAAAATCAAGTGACCATAGGTGTGTGGGTTCATTTCTGGGTCTTCAGTTCTATTCCACTGGTCTATCTGCCTCTCTCTGTACCAATACCATGCAGTTTTTTATCACTATTGCTCTGTAATACTGCTTGAGTTCAGGGATAGTGATTCCCCCAGAAGTCCTTTTATTGTTGAGGATAGTTTTAGCTATCCTGGGTTTTTTGTTATTCCAGATGAATTTTCAAATTGTTCTGTCTAACTCTATGAAGAATTGGGTTGGAATTTTGCGGGGGATTTCGTTGAATTTGTAGATCGATTTTGGTAAAATAGCCATTCTTTTTACTGTATTAATCCTGCCAATCCATGAGCATGGGAGATCTTTCCATCTTCTGAGATCTTCTTCAGTTTCTTTCTTCAGAGTCTTGAAGTTCTTTTTTTTTTTTTTTTTTTTAACTTGAATATTTCTTATATACATTTCTTAGTGTTATTCCTTTCCCGTTTCTGGGCAAACATCCCCTTCCCCCTCCCCTTCCTTATGGGTGTTCCCCTCCCCCCTCCCCATTGCCGCCCTCCCCCAACAGTCTGGTTAACTGGGGTTCAGTCTTAGCAGGACCCAGGGCTTCCCCTTCCACTGGTGCTCTTACTAGGATATTCATTGCTACCTATGAGGTCAGAGTCCAGGGTCAGTCCATGTATAGTCTTTTAGGTAGTGGCTTAGTCCCTGGAAGCTCTGGTTGTTTGGCATTGTTGTACATGTGGGGTCTCGAGTCCCTTCAAGCTCTTCCAGTTCTTTCTCTGATTCCTTCAACGGGGGTCCTATTCTCAGTTCAGTGGTTTGCTGCTGGCATTCGCCTCTGTATTTGCTGTATTCTGACTGTGTCTCTCAGGAGCGATCTACATCCGGCTCCTGTCGGTCTGCACTTCTTTGCTTCATCCATCTTGTCTAATTGGGTGGCTGTATATATATGGGCCACATGTGGGGCAGGCTCTGAATGGGTGTCCCTTCAGTCTCTGTTTTAATCTTTGCTCTCTCTTCCCTTTAAAAGGGTATTCTTGTTCCCTTTAAAGAAGGAGTGAAGCATTCACATTTGATCCTCCGCCTTGAGTTTCATTTGTTCTAGGCATCTAGGGTAATTCAAGCATTTGGGCTAATAGCCACTTATCAATGAGTGCATACCATGTATGTCTTTCTGTGATTGGGTTAGCTCACTCAGGATGATATTTTCCAGTTCCAACCATTTTGCCTCATTTAATTTCATATAAAGTCGTTTGTTTTGATAGCTGAGTAATATTCCATTGTGTAGATGCACCACATTTTCTGTATCCATTCCTCTGCTGAAGGGCATCTGGGTTCTTTCCAGCTTCTGGCTATTATAAATAAGGCTGCGATGAACATAGTGGAGCACATGTCTTTTTTATATGTTGGAGCATCTTTTGGGTATATGCCCAAGAGAGGTATAGCTGGATCCTCAGGCAGTTCAATGTCCAATTTTCTGAGGAACCTCCAGACTGATTTCCAGAATGGTTGTACCAGTCTGCAACCCCACCAACAATGGAGGAGTGTCCCTCTTTCTCCGCATCCTCGCCAGCATTTGCTGTCACCTGAGTTTTTGATCTTAGCCATTCTCACTGGTGTGAGGTGAAATCTCAGGGTTGTTTTGATTTGCATTTCCCTGATGACTAAAGATGTTGAACATTTCTTTAGGTGTTTCTCAGCCATTCGGCATTCCTCAGCTGTGAATTCTTTGTTTAGCTCTGAACCCCATTTTTTAATAGGGTTATTTGTCTCCCTGCGGTCTAACTTTTTGAGTTCTTTGTATATTTTGGATATAAGGCCTCTATCTGTTGTAGGATTGGTAAAGATCTTTTCCCAATCTGTTGGTTGCCGTTTTGTCCTAACCACAGTGTCCTTTGCCTTACAGAAGCTTTGTAGTTTTATGAGATCCCATTTGTCGATTCTTGATCTTAGAGCATGTCATTGGTGTTTTGTTCAGAAATTTTTTCCAGTGCCCATGTGTTCCAGATGCTTCCCAGTTTTTCTTCTTCTATTAGTTTGAGTGTATCTGGTTTGATGTGGAGGTCCTTGATCCACTTGGACTTAAGCTTTTGTACAGGGTGATAAGCATGGATCGATCTGCATTCTTTTATATTTGACCTCCAGTTGAACCAGCACCATTTGCTGAAAATGCTATCTTTTTTCCATTGGATGGTTTTGGCTCCTTTGTCAAAAATCAAGTGACCATAGGTGTGTGGGTTCATTTCTGGGTCTTCAATTCTATTCCATTGATCTATCTGTCTGTCTCTGTGCCAATACCATGCAGTTTTTTTTTATCACTATTGCTCTGTAGTACTTCTTGAGTTCAGGGATAGTGAATCCCCCAGAAGTTCTTTTATTGTTGAGGTCAGTTTTAGCTATCCTGGGTTTTTTGTTATTCCAGATGAATTTTCAAATTGTTCTGTCTAACTCTTTGAAGAATTGGATTGGTATTTTGACGGTGGTGCATTGAATATATAGATCGCTTTTGGTAAAATGGCCATTTTTACTATATTAATCCTGCCAATCCATGAGCATGGGAGATCTTTCCACCTTCTGAGGTCTTCTTCAATTTCTTTTTCTTCAGTGTCTTGAAGTTCTTATTGTACAGATCTTTTACTTGCTTGGTTAAAGTCACACCGAGGTATTTTATATTATTTGGGTCTATTATGAAGGGTGTCGTTTCCCTAATTTCTTTCTCGGCTTGTTTCTCTTTTATGTACAGGAAGGCTACCGATTTATTTAAGTTAATTTTATACACAGCCACTTTGCTGAAGTTGTTTATCAGCTTTAGTAGTTCTCTGGTGGAACTTTTGGGATCACTTAAATATACTATCATATCATCTGCAAATAGTGATATTTTGACTTCTTCTTTCCTATCTGTATCCCTTTGATCTCCTTTTGTTGTCTGATTGCTCTGTCTAGGACTTAGAGAACTATCACATCTGTTTCTTAAGGACTGTGAAGATTATGAATCCTGCCACAGAGTCCCAGAAATCAGAACTGATTTTGATTGCCAAGATCCAGGAAAACAAAGGAGGCAAGAAAAGAGGTATGGCGCCACCTGCTGGCCCCTGTGTGCAGACGGTTAGAGACGGAAGCCACTGAAGGATTGAATTCAGGGAGGCTGCATTATTGCCTGTGTGGTACCACATGCTCGTGTAAAATGACCTGACAGATCCTCCAGCTTCATTCCATGCTTGGAATATCACTCTTGTTTGCTGACTGTGGTGGTGCACAGCTTTAATCCTAGTTCTCAGGAGACAGAGGCTGTGGATCTCTTTAAGTTCCAGGCCAGCCTGGGCAACAGAGTGAAACCCTGTTTCAAAGTAAACAAACAAACAAACAAAAAACTGAAACAAGACCAAAATAAAAACCCACATTAGCTGTTTGTTTTGAGTCAGGGTCCTGTCATATAGGCCAGGTGGGCCTTGAACTTGTGTTTGTCCTGTCCCAGCCTTCCCAGTGCTGGGACATGTGCTTCCATGCCTGGGCTGATGTAGCATTCTATTTGTCTATATGTTTGTTCCCTGAGTAGCCAGGGGTTGAGTCTTGCGTCTGCTGCTCGGGTGCTTACAGCAGGTGGAGCTGTGTCCTCAGGTGAAACACTGATGCTAGTGTAGGTGGCTGGGATGGAGCTAATGATGAGTGTTTTCTGGACATAGGCCACAAATGGCGAGCTCTTTCTACACCAGCATCTCCCAGGCTGTCATTATAGCAACAATAAACAAAAGTAGCACCTTTCCCCCTTTTCAGTGGAAAGCTGGGTGAAAAGACACAGGACATGATATTGTCAGACGCCTCTGATTTCCCAATGAGGAACCTAATTACGTCTGTCGGAGGTTTTGGGGGCAAAGAGCCCATGAGCAGGCACTCTACAACCATGACCTTAATTCCACAAAAGCTCTTACCACCATCATCTGGACGTGAAAACTAGACAACATGTATTGTCTTCAGGCTGGGGGTGGGGTACAGTTCAGTGGTAGAATGTATGGTTAGCATACATGCTGTCCAGGGCTCAGTTTCCACTGTGTTTACACACACACATCTCACATACACATACCTTATACACACATAGACACATACCACAATACCCACACACATCTCCCACACCACATACATAAACGCACATACATCATCACAATAAACACAATAAACATATATCACACAGATCACATACTCATATACCACATACACACATATATACCGTATATATACTACATATACCATATACACCATGAACATATGCCACATACACATACATAAATACATATTTTACACATATATGCTCACATTCCACATACCACATATACATTTCACATACATGCAATAAACACATCACATATACTATGCATGTACATACCACACACATACATACATACATACCATATATACATACATACACCTATCGCACACACACACTACATACATATACCACATGCACATACATAAACACATACTACATACTGTATAAACATCATACATACCACATATTGCATACACATACTACATACATATAACATATTCACATACATAAACACATACCACATACACGCATATACTCACACACTCCACAGACCACAAATACATTCCAGATACACAAAGTAAAATATACCATACACTCATATCACACTCATACACACCACTGCCATATACAAACTATAGGGACACACAAAATACATAACACACCACACACATATGCCATACATATATACACACAAACACACCACCTACACATACACAACATATACACACCCACCACACACTGTATACACACACTACACAGAGACAACACACACACACACACACACACACACACACACACACGTGTATTTCTGGTGTTTCCTTACTTTTCCCCACCTTTGAAATTCTTACAGGAACATCTGGAAAACAGTGGCTTTTTTTCCTGGATTGTGTACCCCATACAATGGTTCTGTGGTTATTTTATTTTTACGTTTTCTTTTTTGCAAAATAGCAAGGAAATGTCATGCAAAAGCAAAGCAGTATTACGGGTCAGACCCCACGAGTCCATCCATCCAGCCTCCTTACTTACTAGAGAAACATGTGCTTTTACACAGTTTGCAAATCAGGGTACTTGATGCAGAAATGAACTGTGAGTTCTTTCCAGCTTCTCTTAAGAGGAAGGGCTACCTGTGAGTCCTATTTAGTAATAGAAGACCAGCTTGGGCTACAAGAATGCCTGACAAACCAAACCAACTTCTCCACTACCTTACTTTAATCCGCTTTCGAACTGATAATCACCTTTATGATCCACTGGGTTTTGTTGTTTGTCTGTATGGCCCCATGAACTAAAAGTCCACAAACGACCCTCTGTTGGTCACCTCTATGTTGGAAGGGCTTAGGAAAAAAGATGACTTCTGTGTAGTAAAAATTTCTTTCTCTGCCTCTTCTTTTTTTGAGACAGTGTCTCATGTAGCCCAGGCCGCCCTCAAGCTTTCTATGTATGGAGCATGGCCTTGAACTTCTGACGGTCCTGCTTCCATTCCCTGGTGCTGTGGTTAAAGGTCTGCAAGGCCTTGGTACTTGATGTGTGCAACTCTGGAGCACACACTCCAGCCTATGATGAAAGTTTCTGAGTATTCATTGATTTGATTGGTCACCAACAAAAGAAGCTCATGGACATACAACTCAGTGTGACTATCTGAATTTCGTGGGGATGGAAATGTGCGTTGCAGATATGTTCAGAAATGCCCGCAAGATCAGACACTCTATGGCACGTTAACAGCTCAGCCAGAGGATGGGACATACATTTTGGAAATGGCCTCACAGTCTCAACAGTACTGGTGGTGTGCCAGGAGGGGCTGGCTCTCCTTCCCACCCTTGTCCTCTTGTCAGAGGGATGTACCTCTTTCTCTCTGGCACTCTGTACTCTTCTTTTCTGTGGCAAGCCATCCTTGAGTGGCACCATTAGGATGGCTTGGGGTCTATGGGGAACAAACAGTCCCTTCTTGTCCTTCCTTGTGTGAGTGCTGTGTATTTGCACTGAGAGCTGGAGTCCCTGGTAAAATGAATGCCTTTACCCAGAGAAAACATCTAAAAGAGTTCAAATAAAGGGGTCATTCACAACCCAGAGCAAACAAGTAAACTTTCTGGTTACTAAGGAATACTTTTGGTATTGGAATTCTAATGGTTGGCTACATCAGAAAATGACCAACACCCCTGCCCCCAATTCCATGTGACATTACCTTCTCTTTCTGTCTCTGTCTTTGTCTCTGTCTCTGTCTCTCTCCCTCCCTCCCTTTCTTTTTTCTTCCCCCCTCCCTGCCCCCAGCCTTTCTCTTTCTCTTTTTGAGACAAGGCTTCTCTGTGTAGCCCTGGCTGTCCTCTGCCTGCCCCTGCCTCTTCCTCATCTTCAAGGGTCTTAGGAAGGAAGTTGCATTGTGCACAGATATTCTCACAGACCTCAGTTAAAGCAGAGACTGGCACTAACACATTACACAATACAGTTATCTCCAATGCCAGGCAATCATTGACTCTCGCCTTAAAGATTTTATCAAATCAATATGCTCCACTCCTTGTGCTGGAATTTCCCTAGTGACCATCGCCAGGACTCATCACCAGCAGATTCGAATTGCTGATATCCACATGATCCTGCTTGTCAGGTACTTTCTTCAGGTGAGCAGAAATCTCCCTCTAAGCAGCTAATTCCACTTGGCTCCCGAGTATGGAGGCAGAAATTACTTTCTCATGAAGACAGTGACTTTAACAAGCTTTCTGTCGTTTATTTCTTACTCTACGTGAAGTAAAGCAAACCCATTAAAGACAGGGAAAACAGAACCTTGGGTCATGTTGACTAGACTCCAAAATATCCCAGCTGAGGATCTCCTGAAGTTTAGTTTCTCTTTCTGTCCGTAGTCTGATTCCCAATGAAGTCTCATAAATGTCCATTAAATTGTTACCACCACCACCACCACCACCACCATCATTATTGGTATGTGAGGGTGTTTTGTCTGCATGCATGTTTGCACACCTTGACTCTCCTGGTAGCTGTGGAGGCCAGCAAGGGGCATCTGATCCCATGGAACTGGAGTTTCAAGTGGCTGTGAGTTGCTATGAACCCAAAACAGTCTCTTAACCACAGAGATATCTCTTTAGCCCCCAGTTTACTTTTTCAGATATCACAGGCTGGTCTTGAACTTGCTGCGTATCTGAGGGAGCTTTTGAACTTACACTGCTCTCCTTCTGGAGTGATCGCAGGTGTGCTTTCTTGTGCCAGGTTTATGATGCAGTGTTGGAAATTAACCCTAAGCTTTGTGCATATTAAGCCAGTACTCTACCGACTAGGATCTATACCTTAACCTCCATTTTTTCTAATTAAAAAAATTATTTATATGTATTTGTGGTTTGCCTGGTCAGATATATACGAGCTAAAAACATCAGAGAGGAGGAAATCTCAATTAAGGAAATGCCTCCGTAAGAGTGAACTGTTGGCAAGACGATAGAGAGCACATTTTCTTCATGAGTGATTGGTGGTTAAAGGCCCAGCCCATTGCGGGTGGTGCTATCCCTGGTCTGGTGGCTCCAGGTTCTATAGGAAAGCAGGCAGAGCAAGCCATGAGGAGCAAGCAGTAAGCAGCACCCGTGCATGGCCTCTCCATCAGCTCCTGTCTCATTGTTCCTGCCTTGATGCACTTCCATCGTGAGCAGTGATATGGGAGCGCACTTTTGGTCACGGTGTTTTCACCATAGCAATAGCAACCCTAATTAAGACAGCATCAGATCCCTTAGTACTGAAATTGCTCGTGTCTTGGTCAGTTTTGTTGTTAACTTGACACACCTAGGAAGATGAGAATATTAACTATTGTGGGATTATCTTTGTTAGGCATGTCTATAAGGGTATTTTCTTTTCTTTCTTTCCATCTTTTTTGTGGGGGGGCAGGGACTCAGTGTATAGATGTGGTTGGCTTTGAACTCAGAAATCTTCCTGACACTGGGGATAGCGTGGACCACCATGCTCAGAGGACATTTCCTTATTGCTAATTAATGAAGAAGGGGCTAAGTTAACATAGACAGTGACATCCCTGGGCAGGTGGGCTTTGGCTGTATAAGGAAGGCAGCTAAGCAAGCCGAGGGCAGTGCGCCAGTAAGCAGCATTCCTTAATGTTCTTTGCTTTGGTTTCTACCTGGACTTCCTTTGAGGTGGGACTGTGATGTGGGTGTGGAAGTGTAATAGCCCTTTCTTTCCTGAGTTGTTTTGGTCATGGTGCTTTATCACTGCAATACTAATGCTAGCTACGACACATGTATATTTGTGCATGTCTGCATGTGAGTACATTCAGGTGCTGGTAAAGGCCAGTGTCAGATCCCTCAGGAGTTAACCTGCATGAGTTATGGCATTCAAACTTGAGCCCCTACAAGAGCAATATATTCTTTTAAGTGCCAACCTAACTCTCCAATCCCTAGAATCTTTTTATTATTTATTTATTTATCATTTATTATTTTTTTTGTGTAGGTTTTTCTGTGTAGCCCTGTGTCTTGGAACTTGCTTTATAGGCCTGGTTGGCCTGAAACTCAGATATCTGACCCCTCCCTGCTGCCTCCTGAGTGCTGGGATTAAAGGCATGTGTCAGCATCATGCAGAGTCTTTATATCCACTTAATTTCATGTCCCCAGGCTGAAAACCACCTATCCTACCCATGTAAGCTCTTTCTGTATTATTCTCTTATCCCATAACTTCAGAAGATTTTTTTTTGAGATTTATACCACCCACAAGATTCTTTCTGGCTCTATTGAAGTATAATTGCATATAAAAATCGTACGTATTCAAGGGGCACTGCTTGATGTTTTCCTCTACATATACGCCCACGTGCTTAATGAGAAAGCATTTTTTGCCTTGACTTTGGTTATGCTGAAAACATTGCTTGGAACAAGATTCTCTGTCCTATAGGAACAACATACACTGTTATAAGTGGGTTTGTTTACTCAGGAAGTTTAGAATGTCAGCTTTTGGAGTTTTAGGGAGGATCATGTGAAATGAGACATGTTGAATGGTGCCTGACATTTGGTAGGTCTCAATAAACACAGTCATTGGCATTCATTTCTCTTCCTGTGCCTGCCAAGAATTGCAGATTTGCACTTTAAAAGATTCTTTTAAATTTAGTCTCAATTTGTATTTGGTCTATTTTAAAATTTTCTTTTAGCTCCATGGATTTTTCCCTTGGTGTATGTGTGTGTATTTGTTTTTATTACTTTTGTTTTGAGACAGGGCATCATATCGCTCAGGTTAGCTTTGAGCCAGCCTACGATAAAACCAAGCCAAGGATGAACTTGACTTCCTCATCTTTTGGCCTCTGTCTTCTGATTGCTGGGACCATAAGTGTGCTGTCATGTTTAGTCTACATGATTGATTAATTAATTAATTGATGTGTTTCTCCATGCACGAACACATGTGTGTATGTGTCTGTGTCTCCATGGGTACCACAGAGTTTAGAAGAGGGAATTGGGTCCCATGTTGTGAGCATAGCATGCAGGTCCGTGTGCCCACAGATCTCCAGAGAAATCAGGAATGTTAAGCACCCAGGCTTGTCTTTCCAGTGGGAAAGATGAAAACCCTATTCTCCTATCGTGAAAACTGAGAAGTGGGGGTGATTATTAGCCTGACATCTATGTTATCTGCTGGGCCAGGCTATAGCAAGCTCCCACAACCAGCACCCGAGATACCTAAATGACTCTTACAGTCAGAGGCTATATCTGTATGACTGAGTCCAGAGCAGACTCCAAGGCCCTTAAGCATGTACAGGTAGCATATCTCAAGAACCCATCTTCCTGAAAGAAGTGACAAGTTCCCTGATTGAGTTCCAATGTAATTACACTTCTTATGCACCAGCAACTGGTTTACACCACGAACCCCCTTCTCCCCCAGTTATACTGGGCTTATATACATTGGGAATAAACCACTTGGCATTAGACTTCCTGCTTTGATCCAGGTTGACCAAGTACTGAATTTTCCTTCTTATCTCTTTTTGGATCACTGCCTACATTGATGCCTGCCTGCTGGGACCTGCACCGTCCCCTACAGCTGAAATTACAGACATTTGTAAGTTACCTGACAGGGGTCCCAAAACCAAACTAGGTTTTCTACAAGAGCAACGGGTGTTCGTAATCACCGAGTAATTTCTTCAGCTCTGCTTACTCAAGTTTTAAAGACACATTTTATTTTGTGTGTGTGTGTGTGTGTGTGTGTGTGTGTGTGTGTGTGTGTGTGTGTGTCCATGTGTGCATGTGGCTGTAAGTGTCCTGGAGGCCAGAAGAGGGAATTACATCTCCTGGAGTTGAGGAGTCATAGGCAGTTGTGCTAGAAAACTTCAGGTTCTCTGCAAGGCGTTCTAAGGACTGTGTTGTCTCTCCAGCCCCCTACGTGGTCATTTTGAAAGTGACAGGCTGGGTTTGATGGCACTCACTTTTAGTCCCAGAGTTGGGAGACAGGCAGAATGATTTCTATGAGTTCGAGACTAGTCTGGTCTAATACTGAGTTGTATATAGTTGTAGCCAGGGCTACATTATGACAAGGCCCTGTCTCAAAAATAAAAAAGAATGAAAAAAAATAGAGTATTCTCACCTATGTACATATTGTGTTTTTGTTCCAACTTATTATTATTATTATTATTATTATTTATTAATTACTAAGACAGGATCTCACATTGCATACCAGGTTGGCTGCAAACATACTGTTAGTCTGGATGGGATACAAACTTACCTCAGTTTTTCTGCCTCAGTCTTCCCAGTGCTGATTTACAGGCATGAGGCCTGCCAATCTCTCTGTCTGTCTCTCTGTCTCTCTCATGTAGGCCTGTCTAGAACTTGCCATCCTCTTGCCTCTTAAGTACTGGGAATCCAGGCCTTTGCCACCTCACCCAGCAAAAGTTTACAGAGTATCCTGACCTTTCGGTTTATTTACTTATTAATAGATTTTTTTTCTTTTGAGACAGAGTCTCTGTGTGCAGCTGGCTGGCCTAGTGTTGAGCCACCCCGAGCAATGGGCTTCAGGGCTGTGCCAGCACACTCGGCTTTTCCATTTAATATCAATTCCTGCATCGATACAGCTTTTTGTTTTTGTTTTGTTTTAAACCTGCCTTTTCAAATTATTTGTGGTTATAAGAGATGAAATAATTGTTTGAGAATCCTGGAAAAAAAACTTAGAAGAATTAAAAAATCACACAAGTGTTTGTGTGTCTCGCTGGCTGTTCTCACAAAAGTCTTCAGGCAGTAATCATTTGAGTGGTTGAAAGAACCATTAGCAAGTCACAATTCTCCAAGGTGCGCATCCCTAGACCTCTATGGTTTTCTTTCCTAAGCGTATGCCCTCTGTACTCCTGTCCATGCTGGGAATAGTAACGTTACTTAAAAACAAACAAACAAACAAACAAAAAATCCTTTACTCTAGTACCAGTCGTACTCTAAGTGAAATCATTAGACTCCTTCTGTGACTGAAAAATAGTTGACCTTCATGGTCTTTTTAACTTAGAGTCATTTGAGTTCAGACTTGAGCATGAAAGCAGGACCTGCAGAAATTCCCTTTTGCAAACTTTTCAGAGAGGTCATTTAAAAAAATTAATATATAAATAATATATATAATGTTAATATAAAATATAAGTAATATATGTTATATAATATATAACATGGTATTAACATCACATGCATTATACATTATTAATATATATTTTTTGTTTGCATATACATTTGCATATGAGAAGAAGATATCAGACAATTGTGAACTGTGGATGTAGAGAATTGAACTCGGGACGATTGGAAGAAGAGTGAGTGCTCTTAGGTACTGAGCCATCTCTCCAACCCTCAAAGTGGCCATTCTTCTGACAGGATAGAATCATCTCTCTCCAGAGCCTAGCAGCTCCTGTGCTCTATAGTTTGATAGGACTGAGGTGAACTGTGTACCACACATGAAGACATGTTTTTTTATCTTCTAGCCCAGGCTAGCCTTGAATTTGTATATAAAATGCTCTTGGACTTCGGATCTTCCTGCCTCTACCTCCTTGGCACTTTTTATTTGGCTGTTTTAAGGCAGGCTGACTGTAAACTCACAGAAATCCTCCATCTGGAATGCTAGGATTCAGTGTGGACTACCGGGCCTGGCTCTCTTTAAGAGTTGTTGAATGTGGATATTTAGTCATTTTGATGAAACTAGGCATTCATTCAGGTATCTTAGTTGAATCAGACAGCTGCTAAAGACAGGACAAGCACAGGACCACACCTGGTTCAGAAGCATCATTTATTCAGGATGTTAGACCTGGACCCAGAGTCCAGGTTGATGTTGGAGTGCCCTAAACTTTTTATTCCTTCGAGCCAAAGTTCCACCTTGTACAGCTGGCTGGCTTGTAATTTGCTGTGTAGACCTAGCTGGTTTCAAAGTCACAGAGATCTACTTGGTTCTCTGCCTCATGAGTGCTTCTGAATCTCTCGTCTGATGACTTCCTGACCTGTATCCAACTGTCTGTGACTGCCAGGAGTGGTGCAGGGTCTGAAGAAGGGGTGTAGCTTTGTTCCTTCTGTAGACACTACTTTCTAAAACCCTGGAAATGGTGGCATGGGGTGGGGATTGGGGGACAGAGCCAAAGCAAAGGAATAGACATCTTATTAAATTGAGTCTTGAGTTTGATGTGCAGCCAACCTCCTGCACTCTGCATTGCTGGGTGACAGAGTCTGTACTGACCCAACTCGTTGTAGCTACAAATTATACAGGTATGAGAATTACCCATGGCTCCTCATAGTGTGCATATCAGGGTGTTAAGACTGGATTGCTAAATTCCAAAGGGCATCCACGTTTTGACTAGCTTTGTAAACTGATGTGATAAGCCTTACTAAAGTTCACAAGTAGATTGCAAGTGATTGTTTCATGGTAACGACAGCAGCTTAATGATGGAGTTTTGTGAAGGAGAGGCAGCCATTACACTGTTTGTTACCTGTAGCTTCTAAGGTGAAATTGTTCGTTTACATTTTTAATAGTTTTAGTGACAAAAGTGTTCTACATATACTGTGTCCTGAACCTCAATTACTAGTTGTTTTTTTAAAATTATTATTATTATTATTATTGTTGTTGTTGTTCTTGTTATTGTTTTTAGACAAGGCTTACCTATGTAGCCCCGACTGGTCTGAATCTCACTGTAGACCAGGCTGGCTTCAAACTCACAGATATCAACCCCACCTGATTAAAGGTGTGTGCTACTATGCTTGGCTTCAAACCATGCTTTTGAGGGTGTTAAACTTATACAAAGCATCTTATATAATCAAAATGACAGTGACCATAGAGCCTAGCAATTCTACTCCTATATATTTACACAAGAGGCTGAAAACACTTCAGAGAAACCCTTGCACGAATTTACAACAGGCTTACGCACAGTAGGCAAAACTGAATTAGACTCAGACTATCAACCAGAAAATTCACTTATAGAGTGCCATGTATTCACACAATGGAATACCAGTCAACAATAAAAAAGAAAGAAATACGGATACAGCACAAGTCTTTAAAATGCCATGTGTGTGAGCACAGTGATTGAAGAAAACAGTGTTTGCCACTGCAGGGACGAATAATGACTGACTGGATAGGAGAATGAAGAACTTTCTAGAAACAGAGTGAGAGTGATAGTCTATGTCTTGACATGAGTTTGTGATGCATTGGTCAAAACGCCAGTTGCCACATTAAATGTTTGTGCATTAAAATGGGCATGAGTTGATTTGGGGGGGGGAGCAGGGTATTACCATATATACCAAGTTGGCCTCAAACTCAGAGAACTATTGCTCTTGGCCTCCTGAGCGTTGGGATTAAAGGTGTATACCACCATGCCTGGCTAGACATGAGTTTTTTGAAGGGCCTTTAACAATTTCTTCTTTGAGAATTTTATAGATATTTTGATCATACTTCTCCCCCCCCACCCCCCCAAACTCCTTCCAGACACTCTCACCATGTCTCCTGTCTAATGTCACTGGGCATGAACTTTTATCCCAGGAGAAAGGTAATATGATGAACTCTGGTGATATATCTTCGTAAATGTTTAGTCTTAAGTTTACCGAGGTCATTAACTTTATAATACATCATAGAAACAATGAAGATAAAGCGACGGACACGGAGGTGGATGGGTGGGGACAGCAAGCGAGGCAGCTAACACAGCAGCGCGCTAATCACAGTCTTGGCGCAGTCATCTCATTTTTCTCCATGCTTAAACAATTTTCAAAATGAAATATTGGGAGCAGAAAGGTATTGCTCCCGAAGGCCTAAATAACTACCCCTAGGCTAGACTTCTAGGTAACAAAAAAATAACATTATCAGTGTACATACACACACACACACACACACACAGACACACACAAACACACACAGACACACACACACACAAGCCACACTTACTTTAAGTATTGCATCCCAAAAAGCTTTTAAAAATGTTTAAAATGAATTTTTTCCATTCTGTTCTGATGCAGACAAAATTTCTCACTTATCACATAATGTACAAATCCGATATGTTGTTTTAAGTTCGGAGACATGTACATGCCTGCATATCTTCCTAAAATTTCTAGGTTGAATATGAAGGAAAAAAATAACATTAGCCCCAGTTCTTATAAAAGGTAACAGACATAGTCAAGAGGGAATGCTACCATTTATCTGCTTTTAATTGTAATATTGAAATAAGAAGGGCCTTATTTATCTATAGCCCTCAGTATTTTTCCATGTAACTGCTTCTTGTTTCATAGTACTTTATTTTCCACAGTGAGAAAGTACAAGCACTGAGTAAAGGTTTGAAGTTCAATTTAGTTTGCCCAACGGCTCACAAGTTAAATAAAAATATGTATTTTCTAACTTGGGGGAGGAAAAAATCAGGAAGAGCAGGAGAAACTTAGCAAAGTAGAAGGAAAGCTCTTTCACGAGGCATTTCTAACAAAGCACGCACTGTCCTTCCATTTGAGCCATATTTCTTTTACAGTTAAAATATTGAGGAGAAAAACACCCAGGAGGGCACAGGCAGCAGGCTCTTGTATCTGGATAAGGGAAAACACCTTAACGGTCAATATGAATGAGTAAAAAAGAAGAGTGTCAATCCGGCAAAGAAAATAACTGGAATCTTGTAAAGACTTACCAGAAACATTCCTGTCCTTCGAGGAGCCAGCACGGAGGCGGTGCGGCTGGTTAGACCGTCTTCCGTGTGCTGGGTCGGGACTAGGCTGCGCACTTAGTAAGCATTCACTTTCGCTCTCTTCAAGGTCCTGCAAATGCTGACTTCACCAAGCCAGTTCATTGTCCTAAACTCACTAATCTCGCCGGCTTCGAAGCAGGACTCCTTCAAGATGAATCTGTACTCTCAAGGCAAAGAATAAATAAATTAAAAACTCATTTCCGTCTGAAGAATCGACAAGGAACCAGGAAGTGGTGTGCCCATTCAGATGTTTGCTCTTTCTATCCCACACCTTTCTGCAAACACCACTAATATATACGACCGGAGCGAGCAAACACTACCCACGGGCAGGAGTGCACTGGGCTTATAGGCATGACGTATGTGCCTGTGGTCAATTCGTTAAGTTTAAGGATACAGCCCGGCCAGAATGATTAGGATTTCAGAAACAGGAAACTTTCAGACTTTGCTGCTGCTTGCTGAGTTTGGCTTCTGTTTCCTCCAGAATATTCTCAGTGCTTTCTGCGTTCTCTCCACAGTGAGGAACTCCCTGGCTGTCCTTATTAATTTTTCTATTAGTGGAATCTGCAGGCTATGGAAAGTATTTGGATGGATCTGGAAAGTATTATATTAATTGAGGTGAGCCAAACTCAGACAAAAAAATTGCATATCTTTTTCATATATGGACCTTAACTTGTAGTGTATATACAGTATGCACAGTATGTACATAAGTAGACAAACAAGTGAAAATGTGGGTAAAGCCGAAGGAAGGAAGGAAGGAAGGAAGGAAGGAAGGAAGGAAGGAAGGAAAATATTCTGTGAAAGACCAGGCAGATCTTATGAGATAAATTATTAATGTAATGAGGAGGGTTGCAGATGCCACACAGAAACACCAAGCTAAACTTAGAATAAACTGAAGATAAATAAAGATGGGCTGGTGAGTTGGCACTGTAGGTAAAGGTACTTTCAGCCAAGCCTGATGACCTGAGTTCGATCCCTGGGACCTCCAAGGCAGGAGGGGAGAGCTAACTCCTCCAAGTTGACCTTTGCCCTTCGTATGCACACACACATATACACACACATGCGTGAATGTACACATGCTCCCCCCTCTCTCTCGCGAGCGCACACACACACGTGTACACACACATACACACACACACACACACACACACACATTTAAAAAGAAAAAGGAAAGCATTTCAGAAAGTGTATGTAGGACCTCAAGTTAAATACTCACTGGGACGGTCTTGATGGCATGAGAAACAACTGGAATAAAAACAACAGGATGTGGGTTGGGAGGCACAGGCTGCCACACCCAGCCTTGGTAGGAGTGCTCTATGTGACGTCAATCAGTTTGAAGGTTGACTGAAGGGGTTGGGGATGGGGTTGGCCTCTCAGTGTCAATACAGGACACACCCAGACACCAAGCAGGTGCTTTGTTTGTTTGTTTGTTTTTTTTACAGGAGTTGGGTTTTTCTTCCTTTTCTTAAAGCTTTTACTTTGAGACATCATGGAAAATGTACAGGTGCACATGGAGAAGAAATGACCACAGACTGGAAATGGCAGAGTCAATGTCTGAAGCTGATGCTGGAGCTGATGTTCCGAGTGTGACACGATACAGAGGCTGGAGGATGGACTAGTCTCTCCCCCTTCCTCACCCTCACCTTCCACAGAATCCACACAAACCTCCTCATAATCCTCTAGGGCAGCCATGTCCTCACAGTCCTGAGAGAACTCCCCCTCCTCCATGCCCTCACCCACATACCAGTGCATTAAGGCACTCTTGGCATACATCAGATCAAACTTGTGACCTAGGTGAACCCAGGCCTCAGCAATGGTGTGGAGTTGCTCAGCATGTGCACAGCTCTCTGGATCTTGGCCAGGTACCACAATGGGAGGCTGGCAACTAATACCCACCTTGAAGCCAATGGAGTACCAGTCCACTGGATGTTGTGCTTGGTCTTGATGGTGGCAATAGCAGCATTGACATTTTTGGGAACCATATCACCACGGTACAGCAGTCAGGAAACCACATACTTGCCATTTCATTATCTGGTTGGTTGGTTCAAAGCAGGCATTGGTGATCTCTGCCTCAGAAAGCTTGCTCATGGCAGGCTTTCTCAGCAGAGATGACAGGGCATAAGTGGCCAGAGGGAAGTGGATGAGAGGGTAATATACCAGGTTGGTCTGGAATTCTGTCAGATCAACACTCATGACCCCATCAAATCTGGGGAAAACAGTGATTGAAGACACAACCTGGCTAATAAGACGGTTAAGCTTAGCGCAGGCTGGGCGCTCAATGTCGAGGTTTCTATGACAGATGTCATAGATAGCCTCATTTTCTACCATGAAGGTACAATCAGAGTATCCAGGGTGGTGTGGGTGGTAAGGATAGAATTGTAGGGCTCAAGTCTAGCTGTAGAAATCTGAAGACTTGTGTAAATGGAGAACTCCAGCTTGGATTTCTTTCCATCAGCAGGGAGGCGAACTCAGCCAGTTCCCCCGCCAAAGCTGGAGAAAACCAAGAAGCCCTGAAGACTGGTGCACTGGTCAGCCACCTTGCAAACTCTGTCCAAGACAAGGTCAATGATCCCCTTGCCAGTGGTGGAGTGGCCATGGGCAGCATCTCCCTTGCCTGGGATGAACTGCCCAGGGTAGAAGGGCTGGTGGTCGGTACCAGTGTGAACTTCATCAATAACCGTGGGTTCCAAGTCTACAAACACTTCCCTGGGGCACATACTTGGCAGCTCCTGTCCACCGAAGAAAGTGTTGAAGGGGTCATCTCTTTCCTCAGTGATCTTGTCACTTGGTATTTGGCCACCAGGCTGAATGCCACATTCCAGGCAGTAGAGTTCCCAGCAGGTATTGCTAATCCGGACACTGGCCTGGTCAGTGTGGACGGAGATGCACTCACGCATGATAGCTAAGGGTTAGATGGCAAGGGTGACCCTGGATCCTGGTTACTGTTCCCCACAACTGTGAGTCAAGGTAAGTGACCTGCGAGGAGTCCGCTTTTAAGGAGAACAAAAAAGGAGTCTGTGCTAGGGTGAGTTAGTAAGTCCTGATTGGATATATTAGGCAAGTGACGACCTGATTACTGGACCTTGTTGTTTTGTCTCAGGAGTCACTCAGTGGCTAAATAAGGGAACGGACCTTGGGGCCTAGCTATAGGAAAAAAGCGTATTTGCCTTGCTTGGGCCTGGTAGAGCCCTTTACTGTTACAGTCATATTGATAAAATCAAAGTCTTTCCCTCTTTAACCAAGTCTTGGACAAATACCCTTGGTGTCTCCGGACAAGTTAGGAAGTGAGACACCATTAACCATTCATTCCCTTCAGGGACACACCTGTAGACACCAGAGGACTCTGTCTCTACACATTCCAGAGAAACAGAAACTTTGATCTGTTGCTAGGAGCAAGCCAGCAACACATGTTAAATGCATACTCTAGTAGCAAGCTGCACCCTTAACCCATAAAAGTATGGCTTTTTATATTTATTTCTTCCTTCCTTCTTTCTTTTCTTTCTCTTCCTTTGTTTCTTTTTCTTTCTCTCTCTCTCTTCCTTCCTTCCTTCCTTCCTTCCTTCCTTCCTTCCTTCCTTCCCCTCCCTCCTTTCCCTTTCTTTCTTTCTTTCTTTCTTTCTTTTTCTTTTCTTTCTTCCCTGTGACTGCACAGAAATTTCAAAAGATTCTGTTGTGTGTCTTCTATGACTTGGAGTTAAGCCAACAGTAGAGGATCAATTGAGGTTGGAGAAGAGGTAAGAAAAACTTCTGAGGAATTTGAGTCCTTGAGACTCATTGTCAGAGTCACTCCTTTGGCAAGATGGCTAGTTGCCATCTGATCCTGAGCTTTGGAGTCCCCAATATGCTGTTTGCATTTTCATCATCAATACTATGTAAGAATACAGTCAGTTCTACTATCCAGTTGAAGCCAGTTGAGGCTTAGTGGGAACCTCATTTTGAATGTGGCATCATCATAAGACTCTTTCTCCATAAAACAAATGGTAGAGCTTTACAACTTCCCCTTTGTTGCTGTTTTTTCACAGTAGAGATTTTGTTTGGTTTGTCCCGGGGTATTTGAGATAGTTTCTAGACCAGCACTCTGAAGAGATAATCTGATTCTCTGTCTTGCTGAGTTTTATTTCAAGACAAAGCCCACTTTAACCTGTGGTCAGATACAACATCTAAAGACTAGGAAACGTATAACAGTAGGCTCTGACAGCAGCACAGAGGAAAATTTCCTTATTTTTTTTATGTTTTTAGAGCTTTTTACTTCAGGGCTGGAGAGATGACTCAGCATCTTAAGAGCACTTATTGCCCCTGTAGAGGTTCTGGGTGAGACCCAGCACCCATTTAACTCCAGTTTCAGGGGATCTGACTTCCTTTTCTGATCTCTACAGCATTAGGCACAGGTGATGCACGTACACATACAGAAAATAAAAATGAATACATCTTTTGGGGCTAGAGAGAGATATCAGTGGTTTAGAGCATTTGCTGCTCTTGCAGAGAACTCAGTTGGGTTCCCAACTTGCATGGTGGCCTACAGTCACCTGTAACCCCTTTTCCAAAATATCTGATCCCCTCATCTCACCTCTAAAGCATGTACATACATTCAGGAAAAGCATATACATATAAAATATAAAACTTTGTAAAATCGAAACTAGATTCTTCTCTCATATCATACATCCCAACCACAGTTTTCCCTCCCTCCAACCTCCTCTCTTCCCCAGATCTATTCCCTGTCCATTTCCTCTTCAGAAAGGAGCAGGGTCCCAAGAAAGGAATGCCAAACAGGACAGCACAGGATACAGTAACACGGGATGAGGATGGGCAAGGCAACCCAATAGGAGGAAGAATCTCAAGAGCAGACAAAGGAACCGAAGACATACCCACTCCTGCTGTATGGAATCCCACGGACCCCACCAAGCTAACAGCCATGACATACGCAGATGACCTGGTGCAGATCCATACTGTTCCTGGGCTTGTTTCAGCCTCGGTGAGCCCACGTGAGCCCTGCTTTGTAGATTCGGTGGGAAGTGTTCTCCTGGTGTTATCTATTCCCTCTGACTCCTGCAGGCTTTCCTTCACTTTGCCCCTGATCCCCCTGATCTCTGAGGGGAGGCATCTGATGGAGACCTCCTACTTAGACTCTCTCTCCTCATAATGTCTAGCTGTGGGTCTCTGTACCTGCTCCCATCTGCTGCTGGAGGAAGCCTTTCTGATGACAATTGGATCAGGCACTGATCTATGAGTATACAGAGTACCATAGAAAACATTTCATTGACCTTTGCCCCTGTCTCTGTCATGCTTTTTTCTATCTCTGGACTATCGAATATCCAGTGTCTAGCCATCCAGGCAGCGCAGGACATGGGCTCCCTTTTCAGAGGTGGGTTTCAAGTTTAAATGTTGGTTGGCCACTCCCACATGCTCTGAGCCTACATTGCCCCAGCAAAAATCTAAAACTTTTTACTTCATAATAATAAAGCTAAGATTTAGAAAATGCCACAGGACAAGTTTCTTGTTCTCTTTTCTATTTTAAAGGCAGTACAGCCATTTTCACTGAAGAGAACCAGTGTTCTCGGCCAGTGCACCCATCCATAGAGATTCTATGCATATAATCTAACAGCGTGCCTTAAAAAGGCACAGTAGGGATGTTGTTACTCACATTTTCTAAATTTTAAATTTTCCATTTTCTATATCTTGGAGATTATCCTACGCCATGAATGCTTTGCATAGTTATGAAGGCATATTATGTTAAAATCTTTGATTATTTACATCTGTTTTGAGACAGTCTTTTACTCTATGGAGCTGCTATGCCGATGGAATGCTCTCTTAATTGCTGTACTTTAGATGCCCCGCCCTCATCCCATCTGTTGTGGTTGTTTGTCTTTATTTCACTACTAAAGTAGTGACAAGCACATCATGGGATTTAACATGTTCTAAATTTGTTTTAGAGATTATAATTAGATCATTTCACCTTCCCTTTCCTCCTTCCAAACCCTCCCAAGTCCTGCACCCTTGATCTCTTTCAAACTCACGGCCTCTTGTTCTTTCATTTTTAACCTGCTCACCATGTGCACTGTTACTCGCACGCATGTCTTCGGGGATGACCGCTCTATGCTGGTAACCAGCTCCTGTGCTCTTCCCTGCAGAAGCCCCTCTCACTCCCAGCATTCTTCAGCTGTCTGTAGTTCTTTGTGTAGGGTTGAGGTGGGGCTTTCCCCATCCACTTTGGCATGCCTAGTGCTGTATCTTTGTTCAGGTCATGTATGTGCAGCCATGCTGGTGAGCTGTATCCGTGTAGTGTCTGACATTCCTAGGGGCCACGGTCTCACAGCAGATTCCCCAATCTTCTGGCTCCTACAATCTTCCTTCTCCTCTTCTACAGTGACCCCTGAGCCTTGGGTACAGGAATTGTATTGTAGATGTATCCAATGGGACAGGGCTCTCTACAACTCTGTATTTTGAATAGTTGTGAAAATCACATCATTTTAACATTAAAGGGATGTCCTTAAAAGTCAAGCTAGCACAGACCACTAGATGGTGCTGCCTTCACAGAGAACGGAAGTAGATATTCATCTCTCTCTCTCTCTCTCTCTCTCCCTCTCTCCCTCTCTCTCTCCCTCTCTCCCTCTCTCTCTCCCTGCCTGGGCGTTGTTCTCCAAAGATGTGATGACTTTTCTCTTCCTAGTTATTTTATATGTGTACATGCGTCCTTTCATAAAAATTTCCCATATACCATGAATTACTATCTAGAACTTCTAAAAACAAGATCTCAGGAGGCAGGAACAAGTGGATCTCTGAGTGTGAGACCAGTCTGGTCCACAGAGCAAATTCCAGGACAGACAGGACCACACAAAGAAACCCTGTCTCAAAAAACAAGCAAACAGAACAAAACAACCCTGCAACTATCACTACCACTAACAACAACAAAACCTCAGGATCTCATGTAGCGCAGGCTGACCATCATTGTTAGCGAAGGATGATTTCTGATTCTCCTGCTTTCACTTGGGCTTACAGGTGCTGGAGTCACACGTGCTGGGGTACAGGTGTGTACCACCATCTGTTTTATGAAGTTCTTGGGATGGAACTCAGGACTTTATACATGTTAGGCAAACATTTTACTAACTAAATCATAGCCAACTCTTACTTAGAATTTGAAAAAGAAATTCTAGTACATTGTGATAGAATTGTTCATAACATTCATTGAATGAGTCATTTTAAAGTGCCAGGAGGGCAGGGTGTGGTGGAGACACTTTTTTTCCCCCATCTTTATTAACTTGGGTGTTTCTTATTTACATTTCAATTGTTATTCCCTTTCCCTGTTTCCAGGCCAACATCCCTCTAGTCCCTCCCCTTCCCCTTCTATATGGGCGTTCCCCTCCCCATCCTCCCCCCATTACCGCCCCTCCCCAACAATTCCGTTCACTGGGGGTTCAGTCTTGGCAGGACCAAGGACTTCCCCTTCCACTGGTGCCCTTACTAGGCTATTCATTGCTACCTATGAGGTTGGAGCCCAGGGTCAGTCCATGTATAGTCTTTGGGTAGTGGCTTAGTCCCTGGAAGCTCTGGTTGGTTGGCATTGTTGTTCATATGGGGTCTCAAGCACCTTCAAGCTCTTTCAGTCCTTTCTCTGAATCCTTCAACGGGGGTCCCATTCTCAGTTCAGTGGTTTGCTGCTGGCATTCGCCTCTGTATTTGCTGTATTCTTGCTGTGTCTCTCAGGAGAGATCTACATCCGGTTCCTGTCAGCCTTCACTTCTTTGCTTCATCCACTTTATCTAGTTTGGTGGCTGTATATGTATGGGCCACATGTTGGGCAGAATGCACTGAATGGGCTTTCCTTCAGTCTCTGTTCTAAACTTTGCCTCCCTATCCCCTCCCAAGGGTATTCTTGTTCCCCTTTTAAAGAAGGAGTGAAGCATTCACAGTTTGGTCATCCTTGTTGAGTTTCATGTGTTCTGTGCATCTAGGGTAATTTGAGCATTTGGGCTAATAGCCACTTATCAATGAGTGCGTACCATGTGTGTTTTTCTGTGATTGGGTTACTTCACTCAGGATGATATTTTCCAGTTCCATCCATTTGCCTATGAACTTCATAAAGTCATTGTTTTTGATAGCTGAGTAATATTCCATTGTGTAGATGTACCACATTTTCTGTATCCATTCTTCTGTTGAAGGGCATCTGGGTTCTTTCCAGCATCTGGCTATTATAAATAAGGCTGCTATGAACATAGTAGAGCATGTGTCTTTGTTATATGTTTGGGCATCTTTTGAGTATATGCCCAAGAGAGGTATAGCTGGGTACTCAGTTCAATGTCCAATTTTCTGAGGAACCTCCAGACTGATTTCTAGAATGGTTGTACCAGTCTGCAATCCCACCAACAATGGAGGAGTGTTCCTCTTTCCGTGGAGACACTTTTAATCCCAGAACCTAATTGACAGAGACATCTGCCTCTGTGAGTTTGAGGACAGCCTGGTCTGCATAATAAGTTCCAAGACAAAAAGAGCTACATGGACCAACAACAACAACAACAACAACAACAACAACAACAACAACAACAACTACTACTACTACTACTACCACCACCACCAAAACAACACAAAACTAAATTGTCAAAACCCAAACAAAACAAAACAAATTGTCAGGAAGTCAAAATGTTCACTATATTTTATCTCTGAGAGCAATATTTAGGTTGTGATTGGGATCTCTCTTATACCAAAATAAATGTAAAGTTAGATACCACAAGCTACTTACCAAGATACTAAGACACACCCTAGTAGAAGAGTCCTGGTGCACCAGGCATAGATGCTTATGTTGGATATCTTTATATTGTTTATATTGGGCATGTTTATATTGTCTCAACTTTAAAGGCATGATGTAGAAGTCAAGCTCCTAGTAAGGCAGTTGAAGGGTTAACATGCTGTTCTGATTCTCCCTTCTATCCAAACCCTTTGCTCTGATCTGCTCTCTCCCTGACTACCTCCTCCCCTCCCCTGTTTTCTTCCCTTTCTGGTCTCACTGTGTAACTTGGTCTAGTCTTGACCACATGACCTTCCTTCCTCACCCTTAGACACGAGTCACTGTGCACTGCACTGTCATGACATTTAACCAACTCTCCAGCATTCTGGTTCAAATGCTCCAACACTTCCTTCCCTTAGCCCAAGGTCCTGAACACATCTTCCAAGTTGTCCTTGTTAACTTCCGACCTTTCTTTCTCATGTCTACCTTAAGAACAGATGTAAAAATATATTCAATCATGTGTGAGGGGGGTATGTGTGTGGGGTTATGTGCACAGGAGTGCAGGTGCCAGTGAATGCATTAGATCAGCTGGAGCTAGAATTGTAATAGCTTTATAAACTGTGGCCTGGGAACTGAACTGGAGACCTCTATAAGAACAGTGTGTATACTTAACCACTGAGCCATCTCTCCAGTCCCTTGTGCTTATTTCTATGAAAAAAAAAAAAAAAACCAAACCATTCTTCTTTTGAGTGCCAATCCAAGCCCCCACCACACTGGTGTCTGACACAGCAGGAGCAGTGAGGTCCCACACCAGGGGTTTTGTACATGCTTTCGGGATATCTAATGGTTGGCCAGTGCCTTCGACTTTTTCAGTCTCTGCTCAGATGACACATTCTGGCTTTCCAGAAAGTTCTTAGAGGTTTTCCCACCTCTGCCATCTCCCTTCATGCACTTATTAAGCTTTCCTACAACTCTGTTACTATGTCAACCTGCTGTCCTGTGTCTAATCTACATATTATCTATCTATCTACCTACCTACCTATCTATCTATCTATCTATCTATCTATCTATCTATCTATCTATCTATCTATCTATCTATTATCTATTATGTATCTATATCTATCTATCATCTATTCTGTATCTACAGCACTATACCTATTTATATATCTATAATCTATCATCTATTATGTATCTACAGCACTATATCTATTTATATATCTATAATCTATCATCATTATCTATCTATCTATCTATCTATCTATCTATCTATCTATCTATCTATCTATCTATCATCTCTCCATCTATGTCCTCTCCAATATTATCACCTATCATCTATATACTGATGGTATGTTACAGTGTAAATTCTCTATCTGGAGAAGAGTTCTATGACAACAAGCATTTTCAGCTCCATATCTAACAGGATGGAGTGGTGAACAGGAACTTGACGAATAGCCCTGCATTTCTGTTGTTCTTAGTGTCTTGTGTCTCAACTTTTAGGGTCTTTCAGAGGTAAAGTACATAGGTTTGGTTTCTTTTTAAGAGTTCTTTATTTTTCTTTTATGTGGACAGGTGTTTTGTGTGTATGTAGGTTTGTGTATCACACGAATGCTGTGTCCACAGAGGCCAGGAAAGGTCCCTGGATCCACCGGAAGTAGTGCTTCAGAGAATTGTTAGCTGCCATCTGAGTGCTAGGAACCATGCCCTGAACATTCATTCTTAGAAACTGCCCGTTTGTATTTTTCCTCATTTATTTGGTTTCGATCTTTTTCTTTTCTCATTTTTCATTAGGTTATTTTTCCATAGGAAGAGCAAGCTAATAGCTAAAACAAATCCCCGAAGTTCTCTCTTGCAAAAAAAACAACATAAATGCTCCTGGCTCTGAATCAGATACAATGGGCTGCAGACCGAATAATTAAAGCCAAATACCAAAAATTAGGAAAAAACAAAACGAAGCTAAACAACTTGATTTGGGGCTGAGAGATACCTCAACACTCAGGGCACTTATGCTCCAGTAGAGGACCTGGCTTGGGTTCCCCAAGCCCACATAGAATGGCTGCCTGTATGTAACTCCAGTTTCAGGGACCTCTTTTGACCTTGTGGGTTCCTGCACAAGGGTGGTGCACTTGAACCCAGGCAGGACACATGCACACACGGAGGTCAGAGGACATCTTGTAGGAGTCAGATCGTACTCTCCATCATGCGAGCTGCAGAAACTGAACTCAGGTCATTCGGCTTGCAGCAAACGCCCTTCACATTGCTGCTGAGCCACATCGCTGGCCTCACCCACATCTGTAACCTTTGAACCTTTTAGAGCATGGACAACTCAGTACACACACACCAGTAGGGTAGAAAATCGTAGCCAGCATCACCACATTCATTATGAACGCAACTCACGGTCGGTAGGGGAAGCTGGGAGAGGCGTGAAGACTCTAACAATTGTGAATTCTCGAATTTCATTTCCCTAAGGAATCCACAGCTGGCAGGTCCGATTCAGATGTTAGGTGAGCGACCATTCTTCACCCTCTCATTTCTCTAAAGCAGAGACCGTTCACAACACCCTAGAAGGACGTAAAGAGATCTGTTGTCATCTCAGGCTCGGGTCTAACAGAGTAGATGGTGAAGTTGTTTCTTACACTCTGACTGTTGCACACATGTCATCGCTCAGTGTCTTCAGGTGACACTGCTTGATGAGCTGAGAATGTAAAGAAATGCTTTCATTTTACAGCCCTTAAGAAGGCTGCCAGAACTCTGACGCTGGACTTCCCCATCTGAAGTGACTCCCTCCAGGGTCCTCCACCTCTGACACCCTTTTCTATTCATCATCAAGGTTCCCAGACACACACCTATGACCTCTTATTTTTTTACATCGATTTTTGAGGCGGGGCCTCATGTAGCCCAGGCTGGCTTCAAACTCACTAGATACCTGAGCACCACCTTGAACTCCCAATCTTCGGTCTCCCACGCCACAAGCACTTGTATTACAGATGTCAATCGTCACAGGCAGCAGACCCCTCCTGCAAAGCTATCAATCAGGCTGACTAGAGAATGGGGCCGTAGACACAACTTGTGGCTTCTTCCTGCGAGCTGCTGAATTTGTATTGCTTTCTGCAGCCAAGCTTAGGGTATTTTCTTTTATCCAGCAATAGAAGAGGAGTAAACATTTTTATTTTGCTAACAAAAGTAAAAATTTTCCAGCGACTTACTTCACAGGCTACCTAACAAGCGTGCCTTCCAGGAGGAGAGACTGAGTGGAGGTGGAATTCCATCCCCAGCTGAGCACAGCCAGGATGTAGCTGGAGGTCCTGATGCAGGGGCCAAGGCTGCACGCAGAGCTTCAGACGACGGGAAACAGACTTTAGACAACCTGCAGGCAGCTTTGCCAGCATTAGCAGATTAAGTGTTTACACATTTAGTACGTGTGTGTCTTTCTTCAGATTTGGTGGTTTGGGTATAACTGAACTTCAAAGACGACTTAGCAGTTGGTTCTGTTTGGAGTGTAAATATATTTTTTTTGGACAAATTTCCCGTGTGTCTGGGTTTTTCAGTTAGAGCTTCTTACATGCTTACGATTTAAAGGGTGCTTTAGGTTTGGGGGAGACTACTTAGCGCTAAGCGCTTGCCTCTCAAGCATGAGTGTCTGAATTGGGAGCCACATATGAAACCAGACAAGCGTCTCTGACCCCAGGGCTCCGGGTTAGACAGGAAGGTGGGTGTTTGCTGCCCAGTCAGCCCTTCTAGATCCACTGGAGAGCTCTAGGTTCAGTGAGACGTAGAGCAGAGGTCAGGAAGACACTTGGGTGTTGATCTCTGCCTCCCCACAGGTGTGCACAGGGCTGCTTGAAGTCATCCATGCTTTTAAGTCATTATCATGACAGGGTAAAGCCTGTATGCTCTTAGAAAGAGGAAAAAAATGTAAATGTAAGCTTGTTTTAAAGAACAGCTGTATCAGCCTGAACTGTTGGTGCGTTTCGAGGCTCTTGCCAGTCACTTGGTGTGTCATTAGTATGTATCCATTAATCTGCCTCACATAGACCTTTACTTATATTGAGCAATGAAGGTTGTTTTGCTTACTAATGAATCTGTATTGTTTAAGAAACAGTGTTTTAAGATTAACTTTTAAGTCATACAAAGCAATGGACTTCATCACACCATCTTTATCCACATGTCCTTATATCATGCTCTCTTCCCTCCTCGGCCCTACTGCCTGTCCCGGGTCCTCTCCTGTTCTTCCTGTTTTTCTGGTCTAGTCTCTCTTCTTTCATTGTGTACATGTGTGCCGTAGTTCACCAGTGGAGGTTGGTGAATATACAGTGGGGAATCAGGTCTCCCTTATTTGTGTATATACTGGGAATTGAACTCAGATCCTCAGACTTGGTGGCAATCGCCTTTCCTGGCTAAACCACTTCTCGTGCCCAGGTTCTGCTTTCTTACTGCATATATTTCTTTACCTCCTTTTAATCCCCACTCTTAACAAGGAGCTTCTTTTCTCTCCTCTCATGACCTCCTTTCCAGTTTCATGACTTATAGATATTTGAACACACACACACACACACATATGCACATGGACATGCACAGAGGGAGAGAGGGAGGGAAGGAGGGGAGGGGGTAGAGAGAGAATCAGAGAGGAGAGAGCTAGAGGAGATAGGGAGATACACACACAGAGAGACAGAGACAGAGACTTTCACATTTGGGTTCCACATATAAGGGAAAACATGCTGTTTGACGACAGAGCAGTTTTAGGCAAAGTTCTCCAGGGGTTAAAATGCTTAGTAATGGAAATAAAATGATATGCTAAGCTTTCCAGTAATATTAATATTTCATTTGGTCATTTATTCCTTCAACTTTTATTTGATATAATTCATTGATTTTGTTGTTGTTGTTGTTGATGACGATGTTTTACCTAAAACATTTTACAGGTAGAATAAAACTATTTTTAGAAACGTGGGACATAGAGTCTGCAAGGAACTTCTAGTAGATTCTCTTAAGTGCCATGGGGGAGAACAAAACATGCTTTATTCTGACATATGGCAGGTGGAGTCCAGCTTCATGAACTTCTAATCCTACTTCCTCCTCCCTAGCGCTGAGATGGTTGGAGGGTACCACCCGCTCACCAAGTCTTGTCGTAATTCTTTTCTAGATTTAAGTATTTAATTTATGTGTGTGTGTATGTGTTTGTGTGTATGTGTGTGTGAGAGACAAATTGTGTGTGTGAGACAGTGTATGTTTGTGTGTGTGTGTGTGTGTGTATGTGTGTGTGTGACAGTTTATGTGTGTAGGCCAGATGACAGATGGTGGGAGTCAGTTCTCTCCTTTCACTGTGGGTTCTGAGGAGTCAGACTGGGTTTGTGGCCAGCACTTTTTCCTGCTGAGCCACTGTAGGCTTAGTTTTTTCAAGACTAATAAGGGTACTTAAATGCTTTAACTGCCCTTCTAGCACACCACCCACCAGAGGTAGTGGAAAGGAAAGGGCAAAGGGAGATGTGGACCTGTTTAGAAATAGTTCTTTGAAGCAAATCCAATCTGAGTTGTCAGGATATCAGCAGTTCAGTTCACAGGAATCAGCAGCGGTAGCTTAATCTATTCACAAAGACTGTTCACAAGCCAGCAATGGCAATTTGATCTAGAAGAAACAGAATTTCTCTCCATGAAGTCACCACAAATGATGACCAGCAAAGAGTGGCAAGGTGGGTTAATACCATTCAGCATCATCCACTGTCTGTTGGACTGTATTTATACCCTTTCCAAACATCACGTGTTCTCTCAATGTTCGCTCTAATAAAACACATGCCCTTTTCCCAGGCTGCTTCCAGGAAAACACATGTCTGTTCTCAGCAAAACATCCTTCCATGTGTCTGCTTCAGGAAAAACATTCTCTCATAAGACAGTTTCCAGAAAAACATCACGACACAAATGAGTCTTTAAAGTAACTGGAAATTACCATTTCAAGCCACTTTCCTGGTCCTTTGCTTTATAACTTTATGCATTATACTGTGGAACAAAAGACATTTCCAGCCACCACTGGAGCTCTGCTGCCAGAGCTTTAAGTGCATGTTTGTTCAGTAAAATGATAGAGAACAGTGCCTTGAAAAGGTGCAGATATATTTGAAGGCATCCCCCTCTGCCCATTTTTCTCTTTCCCTTCTTTCCTAGTGTGATGATCTTGTGACTGTGTAAGGGGAAGGGGAGTGCACGCCCTGGATAGAAAATATCCTTTCCCTAAAAGTCCACATACTGAAGAGTTGTTGCCCAGATTGTGGTGCTGTTTGGAGAGCTATGGGAGGTAACTGCTATTGAAAGGTCTCTGGGGGGTGTGTGGGAGAGTCACTTAAAAGTGCATCCCTGTTTAATATATGGAAAACCATCAACGTAATCCACTATATAAACAAACTGAAAGAACAAAACCACATGATCATTTCATTAGATGCAGAGAAAGCATTTGACAAAATTCAACACCCCTTCATGATAAAAGTCCTGGAAAGAATAGGAATTCAAGACCCATACCTAAACATAGTGAAAGCAATATACAGCAAACCAGTAGCTAACATTAAACTAAATGGAGAGAAACTTGAAGCAATCCCACTAAAATCAGGGACTAGACAAGGCTGCCCACTCTCTTCTTACTTATTCAATATAGTTCTTGAAATTCTAGCCAGAGCAATCAGACAACAAAAGGAGATCAAAGGGATACAGATCGGAAAAGAAGAAGTCAAAATGTCACGATTTGCAGATGATATGATAGTATATTTAAGCGATTCCAAAAGTTCCACCAGAGAACTACTAAACCTGATAAACACCTTCAGCAAAGTGGCTGGGTATAAAATTAACTCAAATAAATCAGTAGCCTTCCTCTACACAAAAGAGAAACAAGCCGAGAAAGAAATTAGGGAAATGACACCCTTCATAATAGTCCCAAATCATATAAAATACCTCGGTGTGACTTTAACCAAGCAAGTAAAAGATCTGTACAATAAGAACTTCAAGCCTCTGAAGAAAGAAATTGAAGAAGACCTCAGAAGATGGAAAGATCTCCCATGCTCATGGATTGGCAGGATTAATATAGTAAAAATGGCCATTTTTCAGATTCAATGTAATCCCCATCAAAATACCAACCCAATTCTTCAGAGAGTTAGACAGAACAATTTGCAAATTCATCTGGAATAACAAAAAAAACCAAGGATAGCTAAAACTATCTTCAACAATAAAAGGACTTCTGGGGGAATTACTATCTCTGAGCTCAAGCAGTAGTACAGAGCAATAGTGATAAAAACTGCATGGTATTGGTACAGAGACAGACAGATAGACCAGTGGAATAGAATTGAAGACCCAGAAATGAACCCACACACCTATGGTCACTTGATTTTTGACAAAGGAGCCAAAACCATCCAATGGAAAAAAGATAGCATTTTCAACAAATGGTGCTGGTTCAACTGGAGGTCAGCATGTAGAAGAATGGAGATCAATCCATTCTTATCACCTTGTACAAAGTTTAAGTCCAAGTAGATCAAGGATCTCCACATCAAACTAGATACACTCAAACTAATAGAAGAAAAACTAGGGAAGCATCTGGAACACATGGGCACTGGAGAAAATTTCCTGAACAAAACACCAATGGTTTATGCTCTAAGATCAAGAATCGTCAAATGGGATCTCATAAAACTGCAAAGCTTCTGTAAGGCAAAGGACACTGTTAGGACAAAATGGCAACCAACAGATTGGGAAAAGACCTTTACCAATCCTACAACTGATAGAGGGCTTATATCCAAAATATACAAAGAACTCATGAAGTTAGACTGCAGGAAGACAAATAACCCTATTAAAAATGGGGTTCAGAGCTAAACAAAGAATTCACAGCTGAGGAATGCCGAATGGCTGAGAAGCACCTAAAGAAATGTTCAACATCTTTAGTCATAAGGGAAATGCAAAACAAAACAACCCTGAGATTCCACCTTACATCAGTCAGAATGGTTAAGATCATATACTCTGGCGACAGCAGATGCTGTCGAAGATGTGGAGAAAGAGGAACACTCCTCCATTGTTGGTGGGATTGCAAGCTGATACAACCACTCTGAAATCAGTCTGGAGGTTCCTCAGAAAATTGGACATTGAACTACCTGAGGACCCAGTTATACCTCTCTTGGGCATATACCCAAAAGATGCCCCAACATATAACAAAGACACATGCTCCACTATGTTCATAGCAGCCTTATTTATAATAGCCAGAAGCTGGAAAGAACCCAGATGCCCTGCAACAGAGGAATGGATACAGAAAATGTGGTACATCTACACAATGGAATACTACTCAGCTATCAAAAACAATGACTTTACGAAATTCATAGGCAAATGGATGGAACTGGAAAATATCATCCCGAGTGAGGTAACCCAATTACGGAAAAACACACATGGTATGCACTCATTTATAAGTGGATATTATCACAAATGCTCGAATTACCCTAGATGCACAGAACACATGAAACTCAAGAAGAATGACCAAAATGCGAATGCTTCACTCCTTCTTTAAAAGGGGAACAAGAATACCCTTGGGAGGGAATAGGGAGGCAAAGTGTAGAACAGAGGCAGAAGGAACAGCCATTCAGAGCCTGCCCCACATGTGACCCATACATATACAGCCACCAAACTAGATAAGATGGATGAAGCAAAGAAGTGAAGGCTGACAGGAACTGGATGTAGATCTCTCCTGAGAGACACACCCAGAATACAACAAATACATAGGCGAATGCCAGCAGCAAACCACGGAACTGAGAATGGGACACCCATTGAAGGATTCAGAGAAAGGACTCAAAGAGCTTGAAGGGGCTCGAGACCCCATATGAACAACAATGTCAACCAACCAGAGCTTCCAGGGACTAAGCCACTACCTAAAGACTATACATGGACTGACCCTGGGTTCTAACTGCATAGGTAGCAAGGAATAGCCTAGTAAGAGCACCAGTGGAAGGGGAAGCCCTTAGTCCTGCCAAGACTGAACCCCCAGTTAATGGGATTGTTGGGGGGAGGATGGGAGGGGAACAACCATATAGAAGGGGAGGAGGAGGGGCTAGGGGGATGTTGACCTGGAAACCGGGAAAGGGAATAACAATTGAAATTTAAATAAGAAATACCCAATTTAATGAAGATGGAGGAAAAAAAAGTCTTCCATTCAAAAAAAAAAGTGCATCCCTTTGTCCTTGCATCCCCTTCTCCCTTTCAGCCATGTGTTAAGCAGCATCCTTCACTCCCAGCCAGGATCAACAGGGCAAGGAAGGCTATGATTGAAGTAGTTGAAGGCATAAAGCAAAATAAGTCCTCCTTTAAGATGTCAGCCATTTTGTGTCAATGACAGAAAGATTATAGAACTTTGAGCACCTCCTTAGAGTCAGGGTCTCCCTCTCTGTCTGTCTGTCGGTCTGTCTGTCTGTCTTTCCAGAATTTCACGATGTAGCCCCATCTGGCTTGGAATTTGCTTTGTAGACTAGGCTGGCCTTGAACTCACAGAGTTCTATGTATGCCCAAGTGAAATGAAAGGTGTGTATCTCCATGCCTCCCAAAGAGTCTGATTTCTAATGATGTAGTTCAACTAACTGCTCTGTATTATTTATAGATGGGTTTCTGATAATAACTCAAGTTGCTTTTAGGTAGCATCCAAAACAATGGGTTTCTTACAGCATTTCACACTTACGAGTGATGTGCTTTGCTTTGCATATTTGCCTCCAGAAGATGGGATTTCTGCACCTCTGCACCTTAGAAAGAGTTTTCTTTTGTTTTTTTTTTTTGTACACTTATACCTATTCTGAATTCTCTCTCTCTCTCTCTCTCTCTCTCTCTGTGTGTGTGTGTGTGTGTGTGTGTGTGTGTGTGTGTGTGTGTGTATGTGTGTTTGTTTTTCTTGAAGCCAGAGTAGGGTGTTGGGCCCCCTGGAGCTGGAGTTATAGGTGGTTTGTACTGTCCAATGTGGGTGCTGGAAACTAAATGAGGTCCTCCCCAAGAGCAGTGAGCGCTCTTAATTGCTGACCTGCTTTTCCAGCACCCTGGCTTCTAAGGCCTCTAAGGCTTCTAATTCTTAATCTGAATTTCAATTCATTTATGTGAGTAGAATGAAGCTGGAGTTTGGTCTGAGAAAGAAGAATCTCCATCCCCCCATCCCCCAGTCCTGTGGCATGTGTTATACTTGAGCTCCGGTGTCATCCTTAAGAGAAGGCATCTTCTGGGTTAGGACTTCTACGCTGTGTTCTACATCTCAGTAACCACAACATGCTGAGGGTTTTTTTTTTTTTTGTTTTTTTTTTTTTTGGTTGTTGTTGTTTTTTTTGAGACAGGATTTCTTTTTTTAAGTCATGGTTGTCCTGAAACTCACTCTGTAGACCAGACTCTGTAGACAGAGATCTGCCTGCTCCTGCCACCCAAATGCTGGGATTAAAGGCATGCACCACCATAGCCAACAACATGCTGACATTTTGGTTTTCTGATGACCAATCATTTATTGACTTTGAGATTGGACCTTATCCTGGAACTTACTGTGTAGGCCTGTGCTGCTGTACCTCTAGAGTGATGAACCCTAGTTCTCAATACCGGAGCACCAAGCCTGGAGTCTATCAGGAAACAGACCAACGGACTTCAAAGGGATAAAACCAAGGACGTTTAGATACAGATGCCTGCTGGTGTTCATAGATACCTTTTCAGACTGAGACTTTCCTAACTAAACAGGAGACTGTGGAGACAGGAACAAAAAAACTACTAAATAGATTCTTCCTAGATACGATTTTTTCTAAGTTTATAGGGTCAGACAATGAGCCTACATTTTTGTCCCAGGTAAGTTAGAGATTAGCTAATATTTTGGGGATTGATTGGAAACTTCATTGTGCTTACAGACCCCAGAATTCAGGACAGGTAAAAAAGATAAGCAGAACCTGAAAGAGACCTTAACTAAATGGACCTTAGAGACAGTGACTGGGAGATTCTTTTCCCCTTCACCCTTTATAGAGTACAGACTTAACTCCTTGTGAAGTTATGCTTGGTTCACCTACTGACAGAAGTTATTTCAGGATCTCAAGGATGTCCAGTGGGTACACAAACGTTGTGGGATGATGTCATTACACAGGTGAAGGCAGGTACAAGATAGAAGGAGGCCTGTCATTGGATGAGAAGGGAGGATGGGCGGGAGAGAAGTTTGAAGGAAGAGGAGGAGACTGAAACGGGAAGGCAGAGGAAGCCGAGGCGAGAACATGGAGGCTCATGTTAAGATTCCACTCTGTATTTACAGGTTGTTATGAATGTTAAGGGATGGATGTGTACAGGGCTTTAAATGTCTAGGTGGGCAATTATATCTTATCAATTGGATCAGAGGTTATTGTGTTGTGTGTTCTTTTATGTTGCGATTTAAGTTTAAGAGGGTGTGGCGGCTAGAGACACTGGGCTGCCACGGAGTTAGGAATGTGTGTTTCTGGCACGGAAACCTGCCTTGGGAACTGGATGGGTAGAGAGATTGCTGCCAGCCTCAGAGAGAAGCCATGAGCAGCGTGATACGAGATAGAGCACAGCGTGTGAGAGGCTTTGCTGACTGAGATGAAACTATCTACCATATATCTTGGGGCACTGTGGTGCCGGACCTAGTGGGGTACAAAAGACAGCCTTTTTGTTTTTTTTAAATCATTTTACAGCCACAAAACATGTTTGGCTTAACCTTTGTGCTTTCTATAAAACAGGTGCACCCCTAGGACTCCACCAACTTTAGCCCCGAGACTGGGTCCTAGTCAGTAGACACTGCAGGGGTCATTAGAGCTTCACCGAAAGGGTCCCTGTGCTAGAGTTGCAGTGCGATCCACCGCACATCTGTTTTCAGCTGAAGAAGACTCTAGCCAGCAGGAGGAGAATTCAGCCTCAAGACTCCGTCCTCTCTCTCACTGATGGGCTCCTACCCATGCACTAGAGGACCACAGACATAGCCCTGTTACTGTTTTCATGAAGCTTCAGGAAGTCTCATGATGGGACCTTCTAGTCATAAGAGAAAGGGGTTGGGGGGATATGAAAGGTCAAACCTTTTAAGTTCAGACTCCATTTTAGAGAACCTGATCTAAGTTGAACTAACAGGCTGGTACCTAGCATTAGTTTTCAAGTTGTTCCCCACCCCCCAAAAAATAAAATACCAAAATAAAGCCAACCCTAGCCTAGCTCGTCTCTAGGCTAATCCCCAACAAGACCAGTGTCTCCAGGTTATTTCCCCAACAAACCTGCATCCCCAGATTGCAAGCCCACTTCTTGTCTAATGACTGCCAATGGAGAAGGGGGCAGAAATTAAGTTTATGACACGACTCTAAGCACCAGGCATTTATGTTAAAGGCCACAGTAGCTTTCCAATTAGCTGCTTACACACTTACCCCTTGCTTGCTGCTTACTACACAGCCTTGCCCTGATAGATATTGGGGGATTCCCCCCAAAAACCATCCTGTGTGATGGCAGTGCTTTGGGGGGGGGGTAAGCTAGCTCAAATAGAATAAAGACCCTGCTGTAAGTTGTATCAGATTGGCTCCTGTCTGTGTTTTGGGGGATCACTAACATTTCCCTGGCACTGCAGTATTAATTCCTCTGAGCCCCAATTTCCTCTCACATAAAATGTAGTTAATGTCCAGTCAGTCCAGGCTGGGTGTGGTGACATTTGCTTGTTGCCCAAGCACTCCGAAGTCTGTGGTGGTGTGAAGATCTCTGGAGCCTGGAAGCTTTGGACTAGTCTTGGTTAACACAGTAAGACCAGGTCTCTTCAAAACTTCCTCCCTAGTCCGATTAGTATATGATTAAATTATATTAAAAACGTTTATTACCTTGCACTCAATCTCATCTTTACTCAGTGATTTCTGATGACTTATTAAACAAATAAATATTGAATCAAAATACAACTTTAAAAAATTCTGTCTCCCTTGAAGTGCCAGAGTTGGGGGGATAGCCAGGGTGGGCTCCCATCCACTCAGAGGAGAAGGGGTTGGGGGATGGTGGATGGGGTGACTGGGCAGGGGGTCAGTGAGCAGGATGTAAAGTAAGTGACTAAAATAAAATTAAAAAACATTCTGTCTCCTAACAAAGTTTTGATATGTCCATGAACATGATGATCACTCCACCAGTGCTGTAAGGCAGTTTCTAATTGCTATGCTAGTTTAATAACAGAATCATCATCAGAGAGTCCCACACTTGAGAGCTCACTTAACAGCCGACTTCAGCCACTTCTACTCAGGCTAAAACACTCTCTAAAACAGTAGTTCTCAACCTGCGGGTCTCAAGTCCTTTGAGGCAGGGAGTGGAAAGACCCCTTCACAAGGGCTACTGCATATCAGATGTTCATATTACTGTTCATAATAGTGGCAAAATTATAGTTATGAAATAGCAATGAAAACACTTTTATGGCTGGTGGGTGGTGGTGATGGTGGTGGTAGGTGTGGGTCAGCACAACATGAGGAACGATATTCAAGGGTCACAGCATTAGGGGGGTTGAGAAGCACTGTGACCCACACTGTATCCATCTGGGAGGTGTTGGTCCAGGTCCAGAACATCCTCAAGAGGGCGCCATGGCGATTCCTATTAGGTGGGTCTCTCTCTCTCTCTCTCTCTCTCTCTCTCTCTCTCTCTCTCTCTCTCTCTCTCTCACACACACACACACACACACACACACACACACACACACACACACACACACGTGTCTGAAACGTTAGCTAGTTTCTGTGAGGTGCACCTAGCACCCGAGGGACAGGCTCCTCAGGAAAACATCTCAAAATTGTAGCTGCTTCTTTTCTGTGGGACACATGCAAAATAAACGAAGGTCTGAATGCAGCAATGCAGCGCAGAAATGGTTTTCTCTGCAGTAGCTTCTTATCAAACACCCGTGCTAAACTGTTTATAATAATATAATAACACACAGGGAAGATGCCGATGAGCATTCCCTGGATGAGAATCGTTTGTTAACCCCACACTCCACTTTACAACATTTTCTAAAGGACTTTATATATTAATTTCTTGAAATCTAAGAAGTTGATTTTCTAACTCTCATTTAACCATGTGATACTGGAAGGTTAATCAGCTTAACCAATTTGTCTGTCTCTGTCTCCGTCTCCCCCTTGCTTCTCTGTCTGTCTGTCTGTCTGTCTGTCTGTCTGTCTGTCTGTCTGTCCCTTTGTGAATTGAATCCTTGTGTCTACTAGGGAGGTGCACTACCACTGGAGCTGTATCCCCAGCACCCCTTTTACTTAGTATTTGAACAAGGGTCTCATCATCTCATTCAGTTTCCCAGAGTGACCTTGAATTCATCCTGTATAGCCCATGCAGAACTTGAAACTACGATACTTCTGCTTCAGCCTCCCAAGTAGTTAGAATTATTTCTTGCTTTCTTGCTCTTACCCTCTTCCCCCTTTGTACCTTCTTTCCTCATTCCCCTCCCCACTTCTCTCTACGTGCTCATGGCCAGCTTCTACTCTACTTTTCTTTCCTCTCCTCTCCTCCTCCCTCCCTCTCCTCTCCTCCTCCTCTTTCTCTCTTTCTCTGCCCTACTACCCTCTGAACTCCCTTCCCATGCCCTGAATAAACTCTATTTTATACTAAAAAAAGGAAAAAAAAGAAAAAAAAAGAAAAAAGATAAAAAACCACTTTCCAGGGATTTTATTATCTATCTATCTATCTATCTATCTATCTATCTATCTATCTATCTATCTATCTATCATCTATCTACCTACTGTGTACAGGCACGTGTGCATTACAGAGTGTATGTTGGAGTTCCATGGACCACTTGGGGGAGTCTGTTCTTTCCTTCAACACCGTGGGTCTCTGGGGATGGAATTTAGCTGTCCCAGGCTTTTGGCAAGAGCCGTAACCCACTCGACCACCTCACCAGCCAGAAGACACTTTAGTCCTACTCATCATTGACATTAGCATAGATGCATAAAGCAATATAATTTATTACAAATTACTTTCTACCAACTTGGCGCAATGTAAGGAGTAGTTTTCTATGGCCTTAAAGAAAACGATGAAAGAAGAGCTTAGCTTGACCCTGGAACACTGTCAGCCTACAAGACAGAGCCATCTGTGCCGAGCTTCTGGGCAGTGAATCTCACAGCTGATTACCACAAGGGTGGTCCAGATTATACTTTGAAACTATGCCAGAGGCTCCAATGCCAATGGCTTCTAGGAACCAGACAGATACACAGAGGGAGTCCTCAAACGTTCATCCTCCAGTAGCTTTAATTTTCTGACTCCCAGCAGAGGGAGCAGCGTGAGAGAGATTTCATGGCCCCCTACCCCAAATCCTACACACAGACACACACACAGACACACACACAGACACACACACAGACACGTTCTCCAAGGACAGCATCCACACAGCCTTGAAGACAGTGTAAGCATTGGTGCAGAGGGCAGAGCTTGGAACCGGGACCCGTAGAGCGTACTGCACCTAGGGAGCGTTCCTGTCAGACTCATCTTGCTCTCGAGTAGCTTGAGAGGTCGCAGATTTCATCTCACCAGATCTCCAATTGTCATGAGGCGTTGGAAAATTTTTTTATTTTATTTTAAAATGTGATATCCTCTCATTTGAAAAAGGTTTTTCTCTAAGTCAAAAAGTATTTTAAAATTCCCCCTCTTGGCTAAAAATATCCCGAGGGCAGGATTTGGCTCCTGTAACCTCTGCTAACCTATGCCTTAACTTCTAGGAACAACTTTTCCTTAGCCCTCTACCTCAGTAATCAGCCTCCTGTTAGCCACCTACATCATGGTTCTTAATAAGCATCAACGCACAGAAAACCCCACATACAGCCTGTCCTGTGAAACCACTCTTTTGTCTAATCTACGACTTGACATGGGTTCCGTTGCTCTAACCTTTCAGCTTCTTTGTCTGCTCAGTGTTCTCTCCCAAGTACCAAGTCCTCTCCTTGTGACCTATTAAAAGGTAAATGTGAAAGTCCACCCTCGCCCCCCTCCACACAAAGAAGACACTGGAACGCGTGGTGTGGATCAACCCGTAAAAGCAACATTATTATTGCTAGCACCTAAAGTGGGTGGAGCCGCCAAACTTCACAAATGCTGTACAATTTCATGAATAGCCTTTAAAAAACGAACTGAAAGCTGGTCTACGCCGTGCCACCCACACCTTTCCCGCACATGCACGGGTGGTCAACTTTGTCATCTCACCAAGCAGCTTTCCCGGGCAAACTTCTGTGAAAACAGCCCTCCTCCCCCAAACCCGGAGGCTGCTTCTCCAGCCCCAAGTGTTGCTCTAGCAACAGGACACAGCTTTGTACTTTCCCAGCATGCTTTTCGTGTTTCCTTACTCTGCCACCAGGTGGGCTTCTCAACCGTACCAAATCATATAGCTTTCTGGCTTAAAGCCTTGCGATGACTTCTGATTAAGAGCAGGACCGAGTCCCAGATTTAACCTGAGTTTGAGGACCTCCGGGATTTCACTCCATTTGATAACGTACTCAGAACTATTCAGTGGGAGCCGGCTTGCTCTCTGCTGTAATGTATGACCACGAAGAAAGCAGGCCAGCAACTCTGCTGCCCACACCTTTTCTCTTAGATATAATTCAAAACACGGCTTGTTGTGCGTGTATGTGTATGTTAACTCATTTTATTTTTCATTCAGGGCCTCACACAGCCCCAGCTGGCCTTGAACTCGCGGTGTAATCAAGGCTAGCCTTGGATTCCTGATCTCCCCGTCTCTTCCTGCATAGGTTACAGGAAGAAGCCACCTGCCCAGCTTCTGATAGTTTAGAATGTCTGTTTCCTAGTCACAGGTTTCATGTGGTGTCTGGGTGCTGAGGAAGCCAGGGCTTAGGAGACAGGCACAAACCCTCTCTGCTTTCTGTCCTTGGCGTTAGCATCTACAACTAGGAGAGATGAAAGTGTCTTCATCATCACCAGCTGTCCATGCCGATGACATAGTCTATTTCTTTAAAGACTTGCATGTATTTGGGTTTTATTTAGGCTTCATAATTAGAGTTTTTGGGGTAGGGGCAATGGTAATTCTCTTCAGAGAGGGATGCCTATCACTAAGCCTGATGGTCTGAGTTTGATACCTGGGATCCACATGGTGGAAGAAGAGAAACAACTCCTGGGAGCTGTCCTTTAATTGCCCTACATGTGCTATGGTGTGTGCTCCTGCACACACACACACACACACACACACACACACACACACACACACACACTAGACATAATAAAAAAAATAAAGGAACTATAGTTTTGTAATGTCAACTAGGAGAACATTTTGTTTAGATTTTTAAAATTGCTTCAGTTTCTGCAACTGTTGGCTAGCAAGTTAAAGAAATGGCGTGAGAGGCTGGTGGGTAATATCTGGGTGGATCAGACAGGGGTCTGATAGCCACACAGCTATTGTTTGACTACCTTAGAACTCGGCCACGGCACACTCTCTCTGCCTTTCCTGGTAACTCAGCATCACTTTGTACTCAGTGTGAGCCACCTTAGGATTCTTCTCACAGTGGGAAGGCCAGGGCCAGGGGCCACAGCAGGAGGAGGAGGATGGGCCAGGGCCAGAGGCCACAGCAGGAGGAGGAGGATGGGCCAGGGCCAGGGGCCACAGCAGGAGGAGGAGGATGGGCCAGGGCCAGGGCCCACAGCAGGAGGAGGAGGATGGGCCAGGGCCAGGGGCCACAGCAGGAGGACAAGGATGGGCCAGGGTTTAAAGAGGGTAAGAGGAAGAGAAGTTAGGGCCCATTGAGACGTGTGGTGTGGTGGTGTGTGGTGTGTGTGTGTGTGTGTGTGTGTGTGTGTGTGTGTGTGTGTGTGTGTGTGTGTGTGTGTGTGTGAGAGAGAGAGAGAGAGAGAGAGAGAGAGAGAGAGAGAGAGGGAGAGAAGTGGGTGTGGTGAAGTGCACTTGCTGCATCTGTCGAAGTTCCCAGAACCCACAGCAGGTGGCTCACAACCACCACTAACTGCAGCCTCAGGAGAGGAAAAATTCCCTTCTGATTTCAGTGGGTACATTCATGGATCACGTCCATGTGCAACACACACACATCATACCACACACACACACACACACACACACACACACACGTGCATCACACACATATACACACACATACACACACACGTGCATTACACACACACGCATCACACACACATACACGCACACACACTTAAACAGGAGTAAAATCATTTTTTTTTTCTATGTCTTAGTTTTCTTTTCTTTGAGACAGGGTCCCACTGTGTAGCTCTGACTGTCCTGAAACTCTGTAGATTAGGTTGACCTTGAACTCAGAGATCCACCGGCCTCTGCCTCCTGAGTGCTGGGATTAAAGGTGAGTGCCAGCAGTGCCTAGCTAAGAGTTATTTTCATATTTGTTTATGTGTGTGTTTGCATTGTGAGTGTATACCGTGTGTGTGGGTATCTAATGGAGGATGGAAGAGGGCATCCGATCTCCCAGAACTAAAGTTACAGGTGGCTGTGAGCTACCTGGTGTGGGTGCTGTGTGTACCCCAAAGAGGTCCTCTGAAAGAGCAGCAAGTCTTTACCTCAGAATCATCTCTTCAGCTGTCCAGCCCCAAAGAAATCTCAATTAAAAAAACAAAAGATTTAGACTTTCAGAAGGCAGAAAAGAAGAGAAAAAGAATAAATTATGATATTCAAACTCAAAAGGTATGACAGTACCTTCAAAAAGGTCTGCCCCTCTGTGTTTAGGGGTCACACTGGCTGGGGGAGGACCCTGCAAGGGGACCTATGGGAGGAAAGGAGAGAGACCACTGGGGAGTTCAGTCCAGAACGGGTCTGACCATGTGACGCCAAGGTGGGAGAGATCAGAACAAGGAACGAGAGTAGAAGGCATGTGGTTGGGGCTCCTAGGAGAAGATTCCAAGCAATCCCAAGTAGCTATCGCAGGTTTTTAAGACCAGAGCCTCCAACAATACCGTGTGACGTGTGGTTCTTAGACTCACTGTTTGCCTCTCTACTTTGATCCGTAGCATGTCGCCGAGTGTGATAGCATAAAGAGAAATATCATTGAGCTGTCTGGGAGTACAGGCCAATTCCCCACATGCTGTTCACGGAGCATCCTGTTTGTCTCACTGGTTGGGGGAGCATCAAGGACAAGAAGTTAATTTGTTCTTAGAGGATTCCTGGAGCACAGGCATTGGCAGGTTTTAAAATAAAAATTTATGGCTTTAATAAAGCCGATAAAAGTCTCTCTAAGTTTTATGTGGTGAAATGTGATTTGATATTCACTGGAGATAAAGCAATAGAGTTGAGCATTTCCCCAGGGCTCCGGCTGGAAATGAAACGGCACCATTTGCAATGACCCCCCAAGGGATCATTGTGGACTAGGATCTGGGGGAGTCTGGGGGAAGAGGCGGAACGTGTCAAGAGTTCAAGCACAAAGGGAACGGATATGAAGTAGAGTTTAAGTTAAATGGTGTTAGGTGGTTTTTGGGGCACAGTTGTATATCTGAAAAAGCCAGAGAAAGGCAGGAACAGCCTGAGGGCTGACAGGGATTTTTAGCTTGCTCACTTCATGGACTCACATGCCCCACTGAGTCCCATGATGTCTTAAAAAAGGCTACATGTTTCTTCAGCTAAAACAGGACATAAAATAATGTGCGACTTTTATCTTCTTTATCTTTCCCAGTTCCAGGGAGAAGGGAATTTTCACATAATGATAGATCACGTTTAGGCGGCGCCAGATGGGGCGTCTAGTTGTGATCCATCATTGTGACGTTTTCCTTTTAGCCAACATGGCTGCTCACAGGGGGACATAGAACATGAGCGAAATTGGAAGGGGTAAGTTCATAGGAGCCATATATCAATCAGAGAAGGGTTGAGCGTGGGTCCTGATGGTATACGTCCCCCACCATCCTAGCTGACTGTGGATCTTCAGAGCTCTTTTCCGTAGTGTATTTTCCTTTCAGAACAAATATCCCCAAAATCATATATCTCTGTCACTTGGGAGCTATGTGGACACACTCAAATCAGATGAAATCCAAGTTAGTGGCTGTTTTTATTAAGACTGCTAGATCTTTCTTGGGAGATAAATCAGTGAGACAGAACACAGAAGTTTAATTTGATTTGGTTGGCTATAAAAATTCACACCTAATTTTTATTTTTTGGTGAGTGTGCTGTGTGGGATTTTTTTTTCCTGTTTTTTTCTTGAAATGAGGGACTGGCTTGTCTTTCAGTCAAATTTGAGGTCAGACCATGACAAGAGACTGGAGTTTTATATTTCCTATTTTTTAAAAGGTAGAACTATTAAAAAAATTATTTTATAGACAGCAAAGGGATTCGTGAAATTCTGAAATGTGGGTCTGGGAGTATGGCTGGGAATATGTTTTGCTTGCTAAAAGTTAAGTGCTTGCTCTGTAAGCACAGAGACCTGAGCTTCACCCCCTAGAGCCACAGCTGGAGAGATGGCCCAGGGGTTAAGAGCACAGGCTGCCCTTACAGCGTTCCTAGGATGAGTTTCCAGTACTCACATGGCAGTTCACAATCATCTGTAACGCCAGCTCCTGGAGATCCATAAGGACTGCATGCACAAGATACACAGACACACACGTAGACCAAACACCAACACATCAACAAAAAATCTGGGGGACACATAATTTTAATACCAGTTCTGAGGAAATGGAGATAGGTAGATTTTTTTTGGGCTTGCTGACCAGCTCAATTTAGTCAAATTGGCAAGCTTCTGGTTCAGGGAGAGACCTTGGTTTTCTCAAAAAATGAAAATTAAGTGGAAAGTAACTGAGAAAGATACCAGACACTGGCTGTTACTTGCATATGCACACATGCACAAGCACCCACAGCTGAACATGTATACTACACAGACACACAGACACACAGACACACAGACACACAGACACACACACAGCGGGGGGGGGAGAGTGAGAGTGAGAGAGTGAGAGTGTGTGTGTGTGTGTGAGAGAAAGAGAGAGAGAAAGAGAGAGAGAGAGAGAGAGAGAGAAAGAGAGAGAGAGAGAGAGCAAGAGTTTAATAACAGCTCTATAGGAAGCAGAAAAGTGGTCCAGTGGTTAAGAGTTCATAATGCTCTCTCAGTGGACATTTTGGTTTTCAACACCTGTCAGGTAGCTCCCAATACCCTGTAACTCCCATTTTAGTGTTACCTGAGGTCTCTGGCCTTCATAGGCAACTGCTCTCAAATGTATATAATTCTCCTTCATAATTAAAAATAAATGTATATCAATGAAGATTGATAGCCAGATTTGACAAAAAGATTGCATCAAGGATTGGTGAGAATAGTGAGTGATTGGTAAAGGCACTGAAAAACTATCTGGCTAGCTGGCACCATGAGTGACAGGTAGTTCAGGTTATCGGTACTCAATTACTTAGGTCTGTAATACTTAATACTTACTTAATTTTAGGTGGTTCCATCTTTAGCATGAGCTGTTCAGATAATCACTGGGTCCTTCTGATATTTGTCACAGAGTTAGGGGAAGGAGAGTGTCAAACCTGGATCTGATACCAGTGGGACTTTTAGGACACGAGAGCAGATCATGTCACATAGTAGGAAGTTGACCGAATTTCTTCTTAAAGACACATGATGCTGCTGGATCAGTTGTGCTGTTCTGATAGTTCTAAGACACAGCTATAAAATATAATTCCATTTATTTACAGCGGGTGCATTTATATGTGTTATTTCGTGAAGCATGGTGTGCACATGGAGGTCACAGGACAACTTGTAGCAGTTGGTTCTCTCCTTTCACCTTGTTTCCCAGGAACCACACCAGGTCCTCAGACTGGGTAACAAGGGCTTTACCCACTGAACCATCCTCCCAGGCCTGGATTGTCATTTTGCTGAAATAATTAAGCCAAGCAAAGAGAGTGGAAGAATATGCAAAAGCTGAAGGCCAATTACCACGGGGGCTTTCACTCTTTACTTTTAGACATAAAAGAACACCTAAAAATAGTCATGCTATTTGAAGAGCAACCAAATCGGAACCAGTCTGAGTTAATTGAGAGGATACTAGGGTGAGCAGGGAGTCTTCATCGACTCCGAGGCGTGTGGAGGGGACCAGAATGTAACAGATAGACAACATGCCCTACTGTGAATCTCTTTCACTTTCCTTACTGCGGATCACTTATCTTTATTTCCAAGTTCAAAAATAGATTTAAATATATGCATTTAGCCCAAGAAAAACAAACAGTGGTTGTGTTGGAGATAGCCATTACAGATGCAGGAAGCCAAGCAAGAATTCTGGAGGTCAGTGAGTATATGGAACCCCCGGGAGGCCAATGACAGGAGTATTTAGACAGCACAGATTGCTCTTGGAGGCTTAAAAAATTGGCTGAGTGGGGAGGGCAGAGTGAATATGGGACGAATTGGGCGAGGAAGTGACTAGGATCAAGACACATTGTACGAACTCTCAAAGAACTAATACAAAATGTGAGAGCCCAAAGAACAATCAGGATGAGATAGGTTGGCCTGGATTAGCAATAGCAGCTGCAGACAGCGATCACTCAAGTTGGGGATGGCCAGGGAAAGGTAATTACTTGCTAACGTCTGGGGGTCAATGTGTATATTAACCCATTCTTATTATTTGATGCCCTCTTCCATTAGGAAGGTTTGAGAGGGATATTTGTCCCTAGGAACAAAATGGGCTTTCCCTGTGGTGAGAAAGCTGAGTGACTGACTGGTGGATTGTTGTTCATAATTCTGAGATGAGCGGATGAGTCGGAAGGCATGTAAGGGCTTGCGTAACAATCCAAGGAAGTACAAGAGAGGACCATTTATGGCAGATGTTTCTTTCCCGTCAGACTGTTTTATTTTTCTTTTATTCAGGGAAGTTGAATTTTATGAGAGAAAGGAAAAAAAAAAGCAGATGAAAATTTCATTTTCGGACATGATAATTTAACAAGTAGATATTCTTTACTAGTTCAGAAATTTTATAGATGGGTGTGGTGGCTCTAAGGGTAAAGACATTTGCTACTAACCTTGATCTGACTTTGGGGGTCCATGTGGTGGAAGGAGAGAACCCTTCATCTCCCTGGCATGATGCTTTCTCACATACACGCACAAAGAAAACAAATAAGTGATTTTAAAGAAAAATTAATAAGGAAGGCACTGATTACAAGTCCCTGCTATTTGGCTACATTGCTTAGTTCTGTATAGTGTCGTACGATGCATGACACATACATGACACATGCATGACACAGCACAGAGTCCAGAATTCTCAAGAGAACTCAGGCTTGCTCTAAATGTTTCATTCAGATTAATTCGTGTAATTTACATGCACATTCAGTGACATGAACACTGTCATTTCTCCATGTTTCTGGGGAAGGAAACCAAGGAACAGAGAGACTTAACAACCAGCCCTCTGTCACACAGACAGTAAGTCGAATGTGATTCTCAATATGCAGCCATGTTGACTTTCTCAACTCATCTGTCTTCTTAAAAAGTAGCACATGTAAGTGTCCGCATCCAGTAGCAACTTGGTGACAATCAGGGAGTAGGGAGTGGAAAGGCAGAAGATGTTAGGACTGATTTCCAGAAATTTGAGCTGTCACACAAATGAGAGGGGCTGGGCATGGCGATGGACACCTGTAATCCGTGTATTTAGGAGGCTGAAGCAGAAGGATTCCTGTCAGTTCCAGGCCAGAGAGGACTATATAGCAAGACGGTTTCACAAACCCTGTGTGTAAACACAAGGAGTGGAATGATTGAGAACTTTGGATGTTGAATGTAATTACAGACCACAGTATCTTTTAGAATGTAAGGATTTGACAAAGGAAAATTACCACGGAGATATGTAGCTTGTGTTGATATGTAACTTGGCCACCCCACGAAGGATGGTTTAGAGACAAGAAGGAGTAGTAAGAAGTTAGGGTGTTCAGAACATGGTGGGAAACCAGTTAGGACTGATCTTATAACTGGACTAGGAATGAAATGATGTAAGCTTGCTGTTCTGATAAAGTAGCCCACCTTGACGTCTCCATCTCCCTTGGATTTTCTTCCTTGCTTCAAGCACTCTTCCTCCTCCTTTCTCAGGAGCTTTCCTGAACAGCAAGATCGTCATGCCTTGCCTTTTGATATTCAAATGCTAATCAGGTTACGGTTCCACTGCTTAGGACTTGAAAGGTGGCCAGCTGGGATGCCTGGAGCATTGCTCTTCTGTCTAAGCCCTTGTTTCAGTAGATCTTGTAGAATAGCTTCAATGGCTTCTGTGATGTTTGACATACTCCTGATATTTAAACATAAGCAAAACCTTTAAAAGCCTGTCTAATGTTGATTAATTTCCGGAAAATGACAGACACAGCTCCCAAGAAATGACATCACAGGGAAGATAAATCTTAAGATCTTTATGTTTTCGCCCTTTTTAAAATTAGAAGATTACCCCTTGAGGAAAGTTTCAATGTCTTTTTATCCTTTGCTATACATTTAGATTTGCGTTGGTCGACATTTTGTTAGCAATTCTAACTACTATCAATTGCAATGTGTAGTTTTTGGTTTTTATGCACCTCTGGCCATTGAAAAAAATGAGTCATCTTGAAAGGGTGATGCTACGTGAAAGAAACTGGATGGACATAAAAGTACAAATGCTGTATAACGGTCGAATTCACAGTGACTGTGAGGAAGAATTGAGTTTATTCTTTCATGGGTACACTGTTGTCGATAGAAATGGTGGAAAAGGCCTATTCTGGTCTTGAATTTGCTACACAGCTGAACCTGACCTTGAGTCTTTAATCCTCCTGCCTCCACCTCCTAAGTTCTGGGAATACAGGCATGCACATAAGGCCAGTGAAGTATTTCTTTAATTAAAATTTACTTTCATATCAAATACTACAGAAGGTTGTGAACACTCAGATATTATTTCTGCTAAATTTGGAAGAGATGGCTGGTGCAAATTACAGGTTGAAAATCTAGTTCTGTGTCATTGAACCGGGTTTTAGATAAAGTGGTGGATACAGGTTAGTGGAAGGGGCAGCGATGTTGGTTTTCCTTCACTGGTGTACAACTGTTGATCATCCTTGCCTGCCTCTATGATCAGTCACCATTTCGTGTGTGACTTTGCTCTCTGCTAAATTTAAGTCATCTACCTTGTAATGCTGGACTTCCATTCTCATAAGCTCATTCTATGAAGTGTCATAGGCTAGTACCTCATTGATCCTCTTTTCTGGTCAAGGAACAATGCAGAAATGACAACAGACATGATGAAATCATTTTATACTCTAATCAGCCAGTCTATCAGCTCCAGTTGTGAAAAACAGTTGTTTATCATTGTGATAAACAGTTGTTTATCATTGTGATAAACAGTTGTTACATTAATCATTAATTTAATGTACAGCCTTATGCTAGGTTTATACCAAAGCCTTGTGACAAAAATGTCCATAGGCTTCTTTCTTTAAAAATTACTTATATAATTTTGACTTTCAGTGTTCTGAGAAATTCTCACAGGTTTTATGTTATGGAAGCTTTAAGAAAGGGTCGCTACACAAGTGACGGATGACTCTTCCTTCTTTCTTGTCAATTACTTGGCCTTTGAAGGTGCAGTGGGCATTACTGTCACTGCGGGCAAGGGGGAAGGGATTGGTGGTGATATCCAGTGTGCCACAGGCTATCTTGTTACTGGGGACAGACCTATTTTTGGCAGTGCCACTGATGAAATGTCAAAAGGAAAATTGCTGAAAGAAATTAAGGTGCCCAGTTGGGTGAATCGCATTGCAGAAGTTATCAGGATCACTTAGGGCAAATGGAAGAGGTACACGGAGCACAGGTAAAGGAGCAGAGGCCTCCTTCACTAAGTCCCCACAGCCAGCTTCCCTGAACTGAGCGCGTGGCTCACTTATGAATTGAAAGGACAGGTGTGCTTGTTCGTGCGAGTGTCAGTGTGGAGCAGGCCAGATTTCCTTACCGAGTACAAAGCACAGGAACTTCGCTTCACTCGGGTACCTCTTTTCAGTGGGAAGGGTGCTCTGTAAGCAGCAGAGTAATTCCCGACTGCAGTGGGTAATGTTTTATGCATTCTGACACACTCTAAGCACTCCATTATACATGCGAATGCTCATAGTTCCATCATTTATTGCAGTGGAATTTATATCTCGTTTATATTTTGGTTGTAAGGCAGATTTCTATTGCTAGTTGATACGATGGCGGGAGAAAAGAGAAATTGGATATCGATAGAAGTGTGTGTAAGATGAGGTATTGAATATGGATTTTGTCCTTAAAGATTATGCTAGGAAGTTGAAGCTATTTTCTCATTGTACTATTAAGTGACTTGGATGGAGCTTGTCAGTGTGGTGTGGTTCATTTCCAGTTTCCTACCTCGTGTGGACTGGTGGTCATTAGCTACCATTGCCTGTCACAGCAGCACAGCGCCAGCTCCCTTCTGTGCCATTAGCCGATGGTTGGAATGATTTGTTAGGGGTTTGCACAGCACTGTCCCCATGGCTGAGGTTGGAGATGTGCTTTGCCCATTTTGAGGTATAGACTTCCTTTTCTTCCCCCCTCAGAGATTTACTAGTGTAGAATACTGAGATATTTGGAAGGACCAAATGCACTATTTTCATAGTAAACCAGTTTGCCAAGTTTATTTTATTTTATTTCACTTTTTTGCTTCCAATAGCGTGAGCACATCCATGGCTGTCAATAGAGGGCTTATGGTGAAAATATAAGTTATTCAAGGCTTTTATGAACTGTGAGGGAGAAATACTCCCTCTCAGAAGAAGGAAACAGATTAATGTGAAATGCATTATGGGGGCCGAGACCATTAAGAGAAGCGATATATTTTGCAGAGTGATTCTCTAGCCTGCTGGTTGATTACATTTATCTCTTTGTTCAAGTTCAGCTTTTTGAAGAAATACTGAACAAGGCTTCCATTTTTGGGTTAAAACTCATTGTATATTTGGAGTTGTTGGTTGTATCTTCAGATTAAAGCACACCTGGATCATTCTGTATTTGTTTAGTGGTGCTTAAAACTTTCACTGTTTTATCTAGAAAGAGAAATGCATTTATTTTATTCACATTTAGAGTGGCTGCCTTTGTAGGTGTAGGTGAGGAGAAGCTCATGCCTTATTCATAATCTGACTTGAGAAATTATCACCAGGCTTTTGCCCTTCTCAGAGGCTTGAGTTTTCCGTATGCAAAACCAGAATGAAATACCTACCCTACAGGGTTACAAAGGCTAAATTAAATAGCATGTCAAACCTCAAAGCACTTAGCACAGTGCCTGACACATACAGGACCTGGAAAATTCTAGTTATCTTCTCTGACATAAAAGAAGATGTTTCTAGGGTTACTTAACATATATTAACTGCACAACTGGTCAGATATTGGAATAAAATATATACCACATCCATTGAATGGTCATACATCTTAATCATGGAGATCTAGCTAAGGGCACTTGTTCTCATATCCTGATTCTGTTGAACTCTTGAGAAGGGTCTTTGGTTGCTTCACTGATTGCAGTGAAATAAGAGACAAGTAAATCATTTTACAGGATTGTTCATGACCTTCTTTCAGATGAGCTAGGATGCATGCACACCAGCTATTCCTATCCTACATCCTGTAGTCCCTGATCCAAAGCTAGCCAGAACCAATAAGCATACAGCCAACACCTCACAATAGAAGGAAGTATTTTCAGTTACAGAACCAATCTAGAGCCCATGACTTGAATTTAAAAAGTTGATAGACCTCTATTATGCAACCCTTTCTTTCTTGAGAGTCCATTTCTCATTAAGAAGTTTTTAGCTGCTTAAGCATTTCTTTGATAGTAGAATCAATGAGACGAATATAGGAGAAGCTACTACTTGATGTTCCAGAGGGAGGTAAGCAGAGGTCATGCTCTTTCCAAAGTAACCTTGAGGAGATCACACAGGAATCAACAGGGTGATGCATGCTGGTGATCTCAGCAGTTAGGAGGCAGAGGCAGGGTGAGCATGAATGAGGCCAGCCTTGGATACACAGCAATACTCAGTCTCAGAAACAAAACGAAACAAACAAACAAATGAGAACTCACTTAGGAGTTGGACGTCCACATCAGGCTAGCTTGGGATCAACTAGTCCTGTGGCATGCATTTTTGTTTCTTCTTTCTACTCAGTTAAGATTATCTTTTATCATCACCTACTACTTGAATGCGTGTATGTGTGTGTATGTACATACATGCTTGCACAGGACAATCTTGAGTGTTATTCCTCGGGTGCTACACACTATTTATTTATTTATTTATTTATTTATTCATTTATGAAATAGATCTATCACAGACCTAGAATTGGCAAAGTAGGCTAGGCAAGGTAGCCTGTCCAGATACCCCTAGGGTTTCTCCACTTCCTTAGCATTAGGATTAAGACCACACATAACTTAGTCTTTGGTTTTTTTTTTTTTTTTTAAGAATTATTTATTTATTTTATGTATCTGAGTGCCCTATCTGCATGTACACTTGCATACCAGAAGAGAGCATCAGATTACACTGTAGATGGTTGTGAGCCACCACGTGGTTGCTGGGAATTGAACTCAGATCCTCTGGAAGAGCAGCCAGTGCTCTTAACCACTGAGCCATTTCTCCAGCCTATTTTGCCTGTTTTTTTTTTCTTTAAGCAAAATAAAATAAAGTAATATAAAACAAAAAGTAAGACATCATAATTGGGTAAAACAAACAAGCAGAAAGAAAGGCGCCCAGGAGAAGGCAGGAAAATCAGAGGCCCTCATTCACACTCAGGAATCCCATCAAATCTCAAGGCTGGAAACCATACCATACATACGGAGGGCCTGTGCAGGCCTGTGCAGGCCTGTGCGTGCTGCCTTAGTCTCTGTGAGTTCCTATAACTTGATCTGGTTGATTTAGGGCCCCGTTATTTTGGTGTTCTCCATCACCTCCGGCTCGTACACTGTGCAACTCCTCTCCCACGGGGTTCCCCGAGTGCTGAGGGGAAGGATTTGATGGAGTTGTTCTGATTAAGGCTGAGTGTTCCAAGGTCTCTCACTCTCTGCATGTTGTCTGACTGCAAGTCTCTGTTTCTATTTTCTGCAGGAGGAAGCTTCTGATAATGTCAGAGCAAAGCACTGATTTATGAGCAGAGTCATTTTATTGCTGCCTTCCTTGAGAAGAACAGTAGTATTTTACCCTCGATCCCCTGGCTATCTAGTCTCAGGTTCATGGTCACTCAAGCAGTTTTGGGTATAGGTTCCATCTTGTGGAGTTAACGACTCAAGTCAAATCAAATCCTATAAGCTTTGAGACACCATTACCCTAGCATCTTAACAGCAGGTCACCACTGTAGATCAAAAGCTTTGTGGCTTGTTATTTGTTTGTCTTTTGGTAGCACACTGAGTGACTTCCTGGACCAAAGACACTGGAAAGTAGGGGTGAAGGCTCTTCATCGGCACCAGCTTGACCTCTCCATGTTCAATGAGTTGTGCAGGTTTTGTCATCAGCAATGGAATTTTGCTCTCGGTTTGTAGAGAGCAACTGTTCTGGCATCAGCATGGGTTCTTTGGGGTTTCCCATGGAACCCCTCTGGTTAACAACTCAATCAAATGTAACCCAATTCCAGTTCTAGCAGTTTCACTTGATAAGAGGGGATGGCCAGTTGAAACTCTGTCTCCCCCATTATTTGGTGATTTTATTTAGGTCATCTTTATATATGTTCATATTTTAGAAGCTTCTACTATATAAGGCACCCCTCAAATGACCCTTAATTTTAGTCGTTACTCCCCATAACTCTTCCTCATGTGCACATCTTTAATTCCAGGAGGATTAAATATTTAATCTGCCCTTCAGAAGGCAGAGGCAGATGGAATTTTGTGCATTTGAGACCAGCTTGGTTTACAAAGAGATCTAGGGCAGTCAGGGCCATACGGAGAAACACACATACACAAACCCAAGATATCTATTAGCCTTATTTAATTAATTAGAGAACTTTTCCTAATTATTCTTGAGTTTTTTGCAGTGTTATTATGGGTAATGTAGTAAGGATAGTTTTAAGTCTTAGAAATATCAATTATGTAATTATTGATGAGAAAAATAAACTCTTAGATTCCAGTATTGTAAAAGACCACTAACATAACCGCTAACTGTTAATTTGAACTGTTCCACCCTAGGGAATCAATGTGAGTGAGAAAATTTTGTAAGATAAATTTAGATTGATGTCTTAGTTAGTTTTAAGTTGCTTTAACAGAATTCTCAGGTTTGAAAATTTATAAAGAAAATACACTTATTTTTTCACAGTTTTAGAGACCAGCAAGTCCATGATGGAGTGACAAAATCTGATGCTAGCCTTACTTCTGAATCATAAAGTGTTAAAAGGAGAAAAGGAGGGCATATATATATATATTTGTAGTGTGTGCGAGAGAGAGACAGAGACAGAGAAAGACAGAGAGGATGGAGGGAAGGAGGGAGGAAAGGAGGAAGAGGAGAAAGGAGGAAGGGTGGGAGAAAGGGAAAGAGGAGGAAATACTTTTTTCCTTTTTGCAATAAGGACCCACTCCCATAATGGTGGCATAATCCTAACCCTCATAATATTAATAATCCCTCCTGATGATTACCTTTTAAAGCTCCTACCTCATACCATCACCACACTAGAGATTCTGTTTCCAACACATGAACTTTGGCATATACTTTCAAGCTTTAGCCCTTGGTTATTTGTGTTTGGTGAGATAGGGATATTTAAATCCTGATGTAACAAACTCAGTACATGTTATATACATGTGAAAATGTCCCAGGGACACCATCATTTATACAGTGAACATATATTAATGAAAGAATCCTGATAAACTTCTATTTTTCTTTATGTGAAGGATTTCTCAAAGTGTCACATTTTCTCTCCCATCTCTGATTTGCCTTGACTCAGGCAGCCATGAGGTGAAGGGACTGGAATCCCTGTTACCTTATTTTGGATGGGAAGGGTGAAGCCTGAAGAAGTAAGAAGCCTGGCGTTAGCAGTAGTTTCCAATGTCCTCTTCCTGAAGCTTTTCTGGAAATGAAGAATTCAAATGTTCAGAGAGATATCAAGAACCATGTTAACTCAAGGAGAGGAAGGGTGTGCCTGGTCACGGTGCTGTCAAACTAACCACACACCTGCTCGTTATTGTGAATATGCTACACAGGAAAGAAGAACTCGACATGTACAGATCTTGTAAAGTGTGTGAGAACCAGTTCACTTCACTGAGCAAAAATGTAGGCTCCAATTGAAAATTGTGCGTATAAAAATGTGACAAAGAGCTTTTTAAAAATGAAAGTGGAAATATATTCTAAAGACTTTTTGGGTACATCATTGGTGTTTTCTCGGTCTTCTCTAGAAATAGCACAATTAAATTGCTTATATATTGCTATATGGTTATTCTCTCAGCTTGCTTGAACATGTTAAAATGACTTATTTTAACGATAACAAATTACTATACCGTTGTTTAGGAGATCTGGTCTACCAGTTACTAACTACAGCTGTTACAATATCTCCTTTAAGTTTTATGGGATTGGTTATGCTCAGGATGTTAGGACTATAGACTTTGAATTTTGAAGAAGATTTAAATTATATTTTCCTTTATTCCCGGGTGTTACAAAATTGAAACAGCTTCTCCATAAAACCTAACTTTCTATTTCCTTGTAGAGGCAGTGTTATAAAGTAGAGGAAGACATAATGATCTCAACATTTTTGCTGAGGTGTCTACAAGTACTTGTCATAATATTCCAGTATATTTAGGGAGTCTGTTTTATTTTGTATAAAATAAAATTTTACCACAGGGGAATGGATTAGGGCAACAAAAAAGAAGTTGTGATTATTTTCTTTTCAAGCATCAAACTTTAATTTCAGATTTTTCTATTGTTCTAAACATGCTAAGCTCTCCCCTGTCACTCACATATCTTTTATTCCCCTACAAAGTAGCTGAGGATTTCCTCATGCAAATGAAGAAATAGAGGAGTAGAAATATTAATGGCCTACAGCCTGAGACTGGCGGGTGGGAATTAGCTTGGTTCCCACATTTCCTCCTATTGAACTTTACTAGAGGAGCAACGCTGACCTTTGCTCCCATGAATTCATTGACCCCTTAGTATTCCATAAAACATTACTTAAGGAGTTTTTATTTGACACTTTGAGGATATTATAGAACTCTCAATAGCAAACTACACCATTTTTCTTCCTCTAACATTTATGCTTCCTTGCAGTTTTTAAGCTTTTGTCTGTCAGCACAATGCTCTCTAAGTTTCTTCCATGGACAGGAAGTTCCTTGAATTTAAAGTGAAATAAAGACACATAAGATATGGTTCTTGCTTTGAGAAGAGTCAGGGGTTATGGAGGAAGAGATAAGATATCCACTCCAGGACATGAATCACTGTTTAATCAAACACCATACTGGTGATACACTCTGATTATAGCCTTGTGAGAGATCATGAAACAGACAGACAACACAAGTCATGTCCAAATTCCTGCCCTACAGAAAATCTGAGGTAGTTAATGTTATTTCAACACATCATGTTTTGGGGGGCTCGAGAGATGGCTCAGCAGTTAAGAGTACTTGTTAGGTTTGGTTCCCACCACCCACATGGTGGTTCACAACCATTTATTCTCCAGCTCCAGGGCACTCAACTCCCCTCTTCTGACCTCTTGGGTACCAGGCACACATGTAGTACACATACACACATGCAAGCAAAACATTCATACAATAAAATAACAATAAATATAAAAAGTATAAAAATAAAAATTAAGCAAGTTTCGTAGAGTAAACAAAAACCAAGTTATTTAACGTAAGACTTTGGGTGAACAACAGAGCCTGCACAGGTTGAGAAGAACCATGAGTGGGTAACTAGGGAATGAGAGTGATCAGAGTTTGATAAATGGAACATCAGTGACTCAGAAAACCAGTCATGTGTCTTTGATCTTCATGCACCTTATTTATGAACTCTGTATGAGTTTTGAAATGCATCAGATAAATCTTGATAATAGAAACTATTGTCAGGGCATGTTAGGTATAAGAGCTTTGCTTTGGGAAGATGATCACAATGGGGTGTCTTGAGTGGCTTAGTGCTGGCTGCTCCATGCGATGGTTTAAATCAGTGAGTGTCACATTTTAGGGAGTCAGAGTCACATGGGACCTTGCATGAAGGACCAATGAGTGTGAGTCTGGAATTTCTGACTCTGGGGCATGAGTATTTGCAGCACTTAACATATAATGAGTGCCACCAACAAGCCTTATCTGAAAAGCATCCGTGGCTTAGGCTTGGCCTTAGGCAGATCACCAGTCTATTAATTAGCATTCTCTAAAGGAACAGAATTGACAGAATGAGTGAATATACATTTAGGATTGATTAGAGTGGTTTATAGGCTGTGGTTTGGGGAGTCTAATAATGACTGTCTCTAGATGGACAAGCCAACAATCCTGGAGCTTTTCATTCCATGAGACTGGATGTTTCTGCAGTTCCATGATAATTTCAGTTAATTTCTCTGGCTCCTACAAGATGTGCGCTCTCAGCTGTTGCTCCAGTGTCATGCCTGCTGGCCTGTTCTCATGCTTCCTGACATGAGGGTCATAGACTAACCCTCTGCAATTGTGAGTCCCAAATTAAGTGCCTTTTTCTTTTTTTTTTTTAAAAATAAGTCTTGGTTATGGTATGTTATTTGAGCAATAGGAAAGTAACTAAGACACCCATTCAATTTCAAGTTTGGAGTAACCACCCAAGAAATTCAAAATTATCTAGATTCTTTGGAAGTTTTTCTTCAGACTATCTTAGAAAGTTTCTGAACTCTTGGTATTTATCTTTAAAAATAACCCTTTGTGATAATAGCCAAGATTGTACTAGGAAGTAGACCCTTGGGACCTTTTACTATGCAATTGTCACCTGACTCCAGAAACCTCCTTGTAATTCTGTAGATCTGAGACTTTTATTGCTAAAACAAAGAATGAAAACAAATTTTAGCTATTTTCTCAGGGGTCTTTGAATTCTTGAGGGACCGTTTATTGTTTAGGGAGAGATCTTCCTTTTAGAGTGTGGATGACAGTGCTTAAAAGACAATGGAGACCCAGAGAGAAATAGAACTTGCCCCTTGCTGAAGCTTTGCCTTCTCTTTCTTAGATCTATAGAAAAATATGATTTTTTCAACAAGAATATTAATATAGAACTCTCTCATCTTCATTCAGAGATAGGACTGTTTAGAACAAAGCACTGGGATGCATTTTTATCAGCCCAATTTTTTCATCCCTGTGGTGTTTTTAAAACTATGTAGGAAGATGGTTGGTGGCAGTGAGGAAAGGCTGTGCAGTTTCCTGATGGGTGTGAAGGAAGGTCAAGAATGTCTGCCCTGTGAGAGGGGAGGAGAGCTACAGGGAATGGAAGAAAGGCCTGGGCAAACTAATTAATGCATCAGAGGACACCAGGAAATAGTGCTGGCTTGTTGTAAATTAGATTTGATGAAGTTTAGAAAACAAACCAAAAAAAGACTATAGTAGAACTCAGAGGTCAGTCTTCAAGTTCCCCTCCTGCTATTTCAGTCTGCAAACCGATCCCTCTTTAAATGATTTGTCTTCAATAACATTACTAACCACAGTAAGGGCAGTTATTTAAGAACAGCACAGGCAGCTAGGTGCTGTGCTGTGTACTGAATCCTATTCAGATACTGATTCCGTCCAGATCTTCAAGTTGCCTTCATGGTGGAGGCTCTCATGTGAACACTGAACCTTGAGTGTACTCAAGCCTGCATACCACGTGGGCCTGGCTCTGTGACCTTCTTTACTGTTTATGATCTTGGACTTCCCAAACTTGTGGCTGGAGTTGCCACAGTTTGCACATGGCCTAAGAGTGGTGGAAAACTGATGGATCCTTTCGGTCCTGCTGTGACAGAACACTCTTCGCAGTACAAACACTTATAATAAAGCAAACATCCCCAGAGGGAACAGTTTGCTTTATGCTTTTCCTTTCCTTTCCTTTCCTTTCCTTTCTTTCCTTTCCTTTCCTTTCCTTTCCTTTCCTTTCCTTTCCTTTCCTTTCCTTCCCTTCCCTTCCCTTCCCTTCCCTTCCCTTCCCTTCCCTTCCCTTCCCTTCCCTTTCCTTCCCTTTCCTTTCCTTTCTTTATATTTCTTTATTATAAGTTACTTTTTTGTTTTTTGTTTTGTTTTATTTATTTTTTATCTCTATCTCTTCATTGGAAATCTTGTGAGGTTACAGGATTTCCTGTTTCATGTTTCTTATCCCTTATTGCTAGGGTCACCTCATAGGTTTCTGGGATTTTCTCTTGTCCTGGGTTTTTAGCTCTTCCCAGAGATGCCCCTCATGCCAGTTCTCCATCCCAGTTCTCTCTCTCTCTCCACCATCTCCCAACTTGATCCCTCTTGTTCCCATCTGTGATTGTTTGTATACGCTTGGCCCAGAGAGTGGCATTATTAGGAGGTGTGGCTTTGTTGGAGTAGGTGTGTCACTGTGGACTTGGTCTTTAATACCCTTGTCATAGCTTCCTGGAAGCCAGTTTCTGTTAGCAGCCTTCAGATGAAGATGTGGAACTTTCAGCTCCTCCTCCACCATGCCTGTCTGGATGCTGCCTTGATGATAATGGACTGAACCTCGGAACCTGTAAACCAGCCCCAATTAAATGTTGTCCTTATAAGAGTTGCCTTGGTCATGGTGTCTGCTCACAACAGTTAAACCCTGACTAAGATACCATCCCCACCACTCCACTAATGCAGTCCCCTCCCTCCCTCTATCTTTCTGTGGTGCTGGGCGTGGGATAAACTCAGGGCCCTGTACATGCTAGGGAAGCACTCTAGCACTGAGTTACATCCCTAGAAAGCCAGTTTACTACTTTAGTTGTATGTGTTTGTGCCTGCATATGTGTGTGTGCGTGCGTGTGTGTGTGCGTGCGTGTGTGTGTGCGTGCGTGTGTGTGTGTGTGTGTGTGTGTGTTCGTGTTCAAGATTCCTGCCTGACATCTAGAAGGTTATATTGAGATGCTGTTCTGTTTTTTTTTTTTTTTTTTTTTTTTTCTTAAACTTGTTAAAATCTAGAGTCACCTGGGACAAGGGAAGCTCAATGGAAAAGTTGCCTCTTTTATAAGACTGGCCTTAGCCATGTCTGTGACAGTGTCTTCACTGATGGTTGGAAAAGAGGCCCAGCCTGCTGTGAGCAGCGCCATGTGTAGGTCGATGGGCTTGGCCTGGGGAGGAAGCCAATTGAACACGAGTCAGAGAATAAGAGAGAGTAAGCAACGCTTCTCCATGACTTCTGCCTGAGTTCCTGCCCTGATTTATCTTAGTGGATGGGCTGTGACCTGGAAATGTAAGCCAAATGAACCTTTTCCTCCGAGAAGCCGCCTTTTTGTCAGAGTGCTTTCTCACAGTAACAGAGAAGCAAAGTAGAATAGATGGTCATGATGGGTATCAGGGCAGGAAGAAGAAAAGCTGTAGGAAGACAAAATGGATGTCTTCCTCCACACTGACTTTGTAGATGAGTTGAATCCTCCAAACGATTAGCATTGCACAAAACAAAGCAAACTGGTCTTTTCCCCAGTAGAATTCACCACCATGACTACATTCACTAAAATTCAGATGGCAGGAAGTTATTCTGTGATCTGATTTATTCTTTGAGACATTAAGCATCTCCCCTTGTGTAATCTCCCTACCCCACCTCCAGGAGCTTCACTGATCTTTGTGTTCATTTTCTCTGATGGAAAGAACACAATGCTAAGCAGAGAGCAGTGAACTGTGTTCCCAATATGGTATACTGACTGCATGACCTCAGCAAAGTCTTATTAAGGGTGCATTGGAATGCAAAGACAGTCAAAGATTGGTCCTCCAACACCTACACTCTCTGGCCATTCTCTGCCTTCCAGATTCCGGACCCCACTCCATGACTTGCTTTCATCAAAATATCTGGCTAATATCGCACTATCAGAGAATTGAACGTAACTTGTGTATTCAGTCTGCTGTGTTTCTGGGGGCATTGTGAGTGCCATGTAAGCCTGGAGACTTACAATGATGGATGCATGTAGACCACTGACTCTGTTCTTTCATTGTTCAAGGTTAGCCAGCTGTCAACACTGAGTTCATCCACACAAAAGTGGAGCAAGATAAATGATTCCTCTTTTTCCTTCTTCCCCATTTCTTCTCCTCCCTCATCCCCTCTTCCTTTTCTGACTGGGTTTCAGTATGTACCACTGACAGCCTTCAAACTTGTGGTCTTCTTTGTCAACTTCTAAATGTTGCACAGAGAGGGTTGTAACACAGCAGCCAGCAAAATAGTTGTTTCACTAAGCCTTCAAGGCTTGGGGTAGGCAGGTTAGAACAAAAGATAATTGATGCAAAGTCTAATTAAAAAGGAATAAATCACAACATATCCATTCCCTCGCCTCTGGAGCCATTCAAAGAGGATATTAAATATGATAACCATGCTTGATCTGAGCCTTTCCTTCCAAAAACTATGCTCAGAATCATGTCTCATTTTGGTCAGTAAATGCTTGGCACACATGAGTGAGTAGCAAGCTCTTGGCTGCACACAAATAAAACACCCAGCCACCCTACACTTTTGTAATAGGTGTACAGCTTGGTCTTCTTGTGGGTCTCCTAGCAGTTGGAGTGAGAACTGTCTTTGATTCTTTTACCTCCCATTGGATCCCCTTCCCCTAGCTGGAGTGCCTTGTCCAGCCTCAGTGGGAGAGGATGACTTGATGTCCCAGGTAGTACTCAAGAGGGATTTCCGTTTCTCTGAAGAGGATGATAGAGAGAAGGGTTTGTGACTGGGAGGAGAGGAGGGAGACATGGCAATAGGGATGTAAATAAATAAATAAAATAGGGCTGGAGAGATGGCTCAGTGGCTAAGAGCACCGACTACTCTTCCAGAGGTCCTGAGTTCAATTCCCAGCAACCACATGGTGGCTTACAACCATCTGTAAAGAGATCTGATACCCTCTTCTGGTGTATCTGAAGACAGCTACAGTGTACTTATATATAGTAAATGAATAAATCTTAAAAAAATAAATAAAATAATGAAAAAAAGAGAGACACACTCTCAAAGTGGAAACATTTTCAGAGCAACATTTAGGACTATGGGATAAGATTGGGTTTGTCACACTACAAACAGTGCAAGGTCCTTATGTGAGAATGTTTCAAAGGGGAGGCAACCTTCCCTCTGAAAACATACTTCATTCAATAGGTTCAATGTGTTCCAAAGGGGCTTCATGCTTAGTTGTGTGGAGCTGGTCAGAGGCCCATGTTTGAGATGTCATATGCTCTAAAGATGAGAGGCTACTTTTTTTTTGGCTAATGGACATGTAGCCAGTCTGCCTCTTAAGCATAGTGTGATCTTTAGCCTTGGTCAAAGGACTTTCTCTTTCCAGCACACAGTGGATAACAAAGAGAATCATGGCTGGTCAAAGCTCTGAGGACAAGTTACTGATAGTGTGCCATCTATATTACCCTAAAGAGTTTGGAGACCATCTCAGAAATGCTGTGAAAGGTGATGATGACAAAAGTTGGGTCCTCGGGATATGACTTATGAGTATGACACAGTCTAGATATTCATGAACTCACAACAGCAGTGGTGGCCTGTGTGGGGTCTAAACAAGATTGAATGGTTAATGTTCATTTAAAGATAGGGGAGGCCCTCTCCCTGACATCTTAGTGAGGTTGTAGTAGTAATTGCTACTTCCAGAGCTTTGACATGCTGTTCAAGGATGTCAAAAAGAAGTAAGATGCTGGGAAGTCTTCCAAAAGCAAGAAAGACCCAGTAAACAAGTCTGGGACAAAGACAAAGAGAAGTGCTACAAAGGCACAGTTCAGGGAAAGCTTCACAATCTAGTCCTGTTTGACAAAGCTACATGTGACAAACTTAGTAAGGAAGTCCTCAACTGTATGCTTATTACTCTAGCTGTGTAGTCTTGGGAGACTGAAGATTGAGGGTCCCTTGGCCAGGGCAGCCCTTCAGGAGCTACTCAGCAAAGGACTTATTAAGCTGCTTTCAAAACACAGATCCCAAAGTGATTTATGCCATAAATGCAAAGGATGGAGATGCCCCGGTGGCCAAAGCATGAATATGTTCAATCAGATGTACATTTGGAAAAAAAAACTTTATTAAATTAAAAAAAGCCAGGGGAGGGACTGAGCTCTAAATATTCAGTTAGAGATAGGGGAAGGGTACAAAGGACCTTGTACATGGGAGCTAATAATAGGAGAGGGCTCCTGGGGGAGAGGTAATTCTTGTCCTTAGTGAGTAATTCATGTTCCAGTGGATAGCTCCATACTTGAGCGCATGGGAGTGGCTGAGGCTAGACCCAGTTGTTCACAAAGCAGAAAGTCAACCAAACAAGAAAGACATGAAAGTGAAATAGAGTCTTGGTGTTAGGGCTGGGCTGAGGGAGTCAGTAGGACTGATAGGAAGATAAGAGAGGGTGGAGAGATGAGTGTGAACAGAATGTTTTAACTCATATTTGAAATGGTCAAAGAACAGATAACAATATAATAGGCCCAATGTTTGCATGGTTTGTATATGCTCTGCCTAGGGAGTGGCACCATTAGAAGGTGTGGCCCTGTTGGAGTAGCTGTGGCCTTGTTGGAGTAGGTGTCCCATTGTAGGTGTGGGATTTAAGACCCTCATCCTAGCTGCCTGGAAGCCAGTATTCTGCTAGCAGCCTTCAGATGAAGATGTAGAACTTTCACCTCCTCCTCCACCATGCCTGCCTGGATGCTGCCATGTTCCTACTTTGACAACAATGGACTGAACCTCTGAACCTGTAAGACATCCCCAACTAAATCTTGTCTTCATGAGAGTTGCCTTGGTCATGGTGTCTGTTTATAGCAATACAAGCCTAACTAAGACAATTTTGAAGAGAAGGTGGGAAGAATGTTAAGAGATGGAGGAAGGAAAGGTGTACCATGAAATGATGTCTTCTGGCTTTGCATGCATGAATGCACAATGGTTGTAGTTACCTGTTCAAAGTCAAAATTCTAGTATGGATGGGGGAGGGGATCATGAGGCTCTACTCTTGACTGGGAAATTATTGCCAGTTAATGGTTACTGTGAACAGGAGAGTCATTTTTCTTCAGTGGTGTTGAAGCCATTGGTATGTTGTTCATATTCCAGTAAACAACTCTTCCACTCATGTTCATGCAAGCAACCGTAAAGTCAGTGGATCATAAAATAAAGACGCAACCTTAGGAGGGAATCTAGGGATACAATTGTTGTGATGAAACCCCATGAGCAGAGAAACATGGGGAGGAAACAGCTTATTTGACTCACACTTCCACAGCGCTGTTCCTGTCCAGCCAGGACAGGAACTCAAGTGATAAAGGAACCTAGTGGCAGGAGCTGATGCAGAAGCCATGGAGATGTGAGCTTAGTCACTTGCTCCTCATGGCTTGCTCAGCCTGATTTCTTATACAGCCCAGGGCCCGAGCACAGGGGTAGTGGCATCATTCACAATGAGCTGAGCCCTACCCATAAATCATTAATTAAGAAAATGCCCTACAGGTTTCCCTACAACTCGGTCTTTTTTCTTTTTTCTTTTTTCTGGAACTGAGGACCGAACACAGGGCCTTGCGCTTGCTAGGCAAGCGCTCTACCACTGAGCTAAATCCTCAACCCCTACAACTCAGTCTTACAGAGGCATTTTTATCAATTGAGGGTCTGTCCTCTCAGATGACTTAAGCTTGTGTCACTTTGACTTAAAACTGTCCAGCAAAGAGGGGGGACATATTAGGAAGAAGGATGTGTCCAGAAGGAGTGAAGGGGTAAGAGAGAATATCAAGGGAACAAATCCACATGGGTGTTGAGGGAACACAGGTTTGTCCAGTAAGCGTCCTTTTATTGTCCTGAGGTAATAGCAGTGTCAAGCTAAGTAGAAGAGGACAAACTGTTTTCTTCACTGCCTGGGCAATCTGTCGGTGCCACAAATTTGAGTGCCTGCAATGTGTGGTGTCCCTGCTGCCATCAGTGATTACCAGCCTTTTAAATCTTATCAACCTGCTGGGTATATAACGGATCTCCTGATGGTTTCAGCTTGTATTTTCTGAAATTTTGTGAGGGTGAATAACTTACATACTTTTGAGTTACTGAACTCTGATTTTATTTTATTTTATTTTTGGTGCAGACTCCTGCAATGAAGCCCAGGCTGGCCTTGAGCTCACAGTGACTGTCTGCCTCACTCTAGCCATTATTGGAGTTATACTCATGTGAGATCGTATTCAGATTGGATTCTTTTTTATACAGTGTCTGTTCAAGTCTGCTGTCTTCTTATTTTTGTTTTGTGTCCTTTCCCATTGATTTGTAGGAATCTTTTAAAATATGTTTTGAGTATGAATGCATTTGGCTGTGGTTGTAGATTTCATTCCACTCTTGGGTTTGTGTTTTGTTTTTTGGCTTTCTTAATATATGCCTTTTGGTGAATTGTAAATTACTAATTTTAATTTAGTAGAATATGTCTACTTTTATTTTCTGGCTCATTTTCAGGAGAAGAGTCTCTTTACCCTGAAGCCTGTGTCACCCCAACAGCTTTCCAGATCTATTTTTTTTTGTGTGTGTATGCAAAATACATCAGATGTTGATTCTTTAATACTATGAACTGAAGGTTCAGCTTCATTATTTTCCATATGGACACAACTTATTCCAGAACTATTAACTGAAAAGAACATAGTTTCTTTGCTACTCTGAAGTGACATCTCAGTCATAGAATCAAGTCTGACAAAAGAAGAAAAAGGGGAAAAGCATGTATGGACATGTGTGAACATCTGTGGACATGTGTGAACATCTGTGGACATGTGTGATCATCTGTGGACATGTGTGAACATGTGTGGACAGTGTGGGTCCATGTGACCTCTTCATTCTACTCTATTCCTCTGTCTCTGCACCAGGGCTGCATTGTGTATGATCATGGAGGCATGATCCTGCAGGCCATGTATGATCACATTTGTCTTGATATCTGGAAGGGCAAATTCTCTTGTCTAGTTATTCTGTAAGAAATAAAATGCTGTCCCTTCCCCTATTCCCATGCAATTGTTAGAAATATCACGACACAGTGGCTCCTAACTGCAAATATATCACTCAGGAGGCTGAGGCAGGGCAATTGTGATCAATATGTATTACACCTGGAGTTTCAGCCCATCCAGGGTACACAGTGAGACCCTGTCACAAACATCAATAACCTTTGAATATTTAAATTTCTGCTTATACATGTGTACTGACAATTGTAAACATTAACAGTGAATTACTATACATTGAGTTAAATTGATTTAAGAGATGTTTAACAGAAAGTTAATCGAATTGATGTTTTTATAGAAGAGACTTTAGTGGAGCTGACAAGCTCCATTCATCAGTGAAAATGCTTAACTTGTAAGCATGAGAACTTGACTTTAATACCCAGCTCTCATGTAGAAAAGCTGGGTGTGGGGGCTGTGAAATGCTTCATCGGGGAAAGGTACTTGCCACAACCTGATGACTACCAGCTCTGGGATGAACATGGTGGACAGACACAACTAATTCTGATCTTCCCAGTGCCTTGTGGCATGGGCATGCCCCCAAACTCAGACAAACGAATGAAAATATATGAAAAAAATAAAAGCTGGAGGTGGTTTCTACTTGTTGCAGCTGGTCTGGCATTGTCTATGTAGATCAGGCTAGCCTTGAAATCACAGAGATCTTCCTGAGTTGTACTCTCAAGTGCTGGCATTAAAGGTATATTTTTAATTTACAAAATTATGTGTCTGTCTGCCTATGTGTCTACAAGTGGGCTCATGTGCATGAGTACAGTGCTGATGGATGTCCAAGGAGGATGCTGGATTCCCCTGGAGCTGGAGTTACAGGCAATGACAGTGAGATCTCAGGTCTCTGCAATAGCATGTGCCCTGAATTGCTGAGCATTCTCCACACCCCTACCCTGGCCACTCCATGACTTTATAGCTAGTACATAAGAAAATCCCAGAGGCAAAACAGGTCCACTAGAACTGTGCTGCCTAAAGATGGTGAGGAACTACGTTTGGATCACAGTAGTCAGTGTCATGGGGCTGGGGGTGGGGCACTTGAGAGAATTTTAGGAGGGAAAGAGCTCTAAATCCATTGATTCAAAAAGATGCAAAAACCAGAACTTGTTGGAGTTGGGGGTTCCGTCACTTGAATACGCAAATGGGAAAATAGTGAGTGGAGGGAAAGTGCTTTGTAGGCTTCCCACAGCTTCTAATGCTTCTTAGAGCAACAAGACCTCAGAAAGGTAACACAATCTGAGAGAGAAAGTGGAAAGAACCTGGGACTTAGAGTTGGGTCAGAAATGGGAGATGGGAGATGGGTGGTAACCGTATTATCTTGGCATTATGCAAGGCTCTGCTTATAAGTGAGAAACCCTCTGAGTCATATCCAAATAACCCAGAGTAATGCAAACATCCTGGCTCTGGAAAACAACAAAGTTTAGGCAGCTTTGAAGCCTGGGAATCCTGCTCAGGCTTCCTCCTCTTGGCTTTTCATAGCAGTCTGTGTTGGAGCCTCTCATCTAAGGGAGTCCATTCTCCATCATCCAACTCTAACAGGCGAAGGCTAAACACACACATTACCCCCACCCCACCCCTCCAACACACAAAGAAGGGGAGAGAGAGAGACATACATACAAAGAGAGGGAGAGAGAGACATACCTGCATACATACATACATACATACATACATACATACACACATATAAAGAGAGGGAAAGAGGGAGGGAGAGATACACACACAAAGAGAGGGAGAGAAAGATAGGCACACACACACACACACACACACACACACACACACACACACCACAGCCACATCCTTAATCTCAACTTTTCAGTGCCGCCTCATTCCGCCTTTTTAAAAAACACTGATTCTAAAATAATCACCTTTTTATTTCCTTTGCGTGTTCTTTCTTCTCTTTCACATTCTCAGGTTGTTTTCTCATTTTCATTTTCTTGGGGTTTATGTGCATATGTGCACGTGTGTGTGTGTGTGTGTGTGTGTGTGTGTGTGTGTGTGTGTGTGTGTTTGAGAAAGGGGTTTTCACTGGTCTGGAGCTTGCCGATTCTGTGAGGCTGGTTAGCAAGCCACATGGATCTTCCCCAAAGCTAGGGACACACCACACCTGGCTTTTTAACATAGGTTCTGGGGATTCAACTCAGGTCCTTAGGCTTGTACAGCAAGCACTTTACCAATGGAATTATTTTCCCACCCCTGTCTCTGGTTTTACAAGCCAGCCTTCTAAGAATTCCTGAGCTGGTTCACTAAAGACAGGAGGACCTCCTTTGTTGGAGGGGTGGGGTGGGGGCTGGGAGGTTGGCGGAGTGGGTGGATTGACAGGAACATTAACAGATTAGAAATTAGAAAATCTGCTCTGCTCTGCTGCTGTGTCCCCAGCCCCAACTTAACATCCCTTGCTCAACTATTGGCCATGCCAGGCAGAACAAGTAGGTTACCTACTTCCAGAACTCTCCCATTCCCTTGGTTGAATTCCCCAAAACCCAATCCACCCACACCGTGCCACTCCTCTACCACCTCCTTTGTTATAGTCCCACTCCCCACAATGTCCCACCCACATTTGGTCTGATATCCCATTCTCAAGTGTAGACCGTGCCAACCTGAAGAATACTTGGTCCAGCCACCCACCAGAACTTTCACATTTCCTCAGACCCAATTGGCCACTTACTACCACTTTCTCTCTCAATCACCACCCTACTGCCATGTCCCAACCTTCAACTTGGGTGGACATTTCCTGCCCAACTACAGGCCATACCAGCCAGAAGAGCAGGTAGATAAACTCAAATGGAGACTCACTGCTGGACCAGAAGTCATGCCTGCTATGAGATTCCAGACAGGCAGCCAATCCCCAGATCTCTTCTACTCTCTCAGTGGTCACCTCTCTGACACTATACCTAACTCCTCCTTTTCCTCCTGATCACCATATCCACACCCCAACTTGGGTGGAGACACCCTGTTATAAGAAAGGCCACTTCAGTCATCAGAAGTCCAGTCTCCAACTTAGAGGAGACCCCTTAGTGGACCAGAGGCTACTGCTATTGTCATCAGAACTCCACTCCAAATCAGGGTGGAGACCCACTACTGAACCATAGGCCACACAGGCCAGAAGACCAGAGAGGGAGCAGAAACCAAGGAACAAACCAACCATTCAACAAGGACAAACTAAGAAATCAGCATCTAGACCTACAATCACCCCAAACCCTATGTGCAGACACCAACATAAGAACACAAGTAACTACAGCTAGAACAATATGTTACCACCTGAAATGGAAATTTCTGGTTTCTTTAACAACTCAGTTAGTTGTGTCACGTGATGTTTTTGGAAGCCAACGTGTGAGAGTACGAGTGATGTTTAGAAAGAATATATATGGAATCGCACAAACAGTGAGAGGACATTCTTGTATTGTTACACCATGCAAAGCTTTGCTAGTCTTCCCTGGTCTTCACTGCTCTTTACTTCATAGAGAAAAATGGGCCAAAGAACTCATGGTACTCCAGCTGATTCTAGTCACTTCTATTGAAGCATGCTAATTCTATGGAGACTTGCTGTTTCTGCTGGATTTGATTCATGTTTAGTGTTTGCTACTGAACTATATTGCTGGTATCCTGACAACTAAGAAAAGAATCACCCCAGGAACTACTTCTAAACAGGCACACAACACCCTTTTCCTATTAACCTTCTTCTTCCCCTACCTCTGGTTAGAAGGGAGGTTGAAGGGTTTAAGAATTGCAAATTAAGTATGTTTTGAAAATCCTGCCAGAGCCCTGACATTCTACTATAGCAAACTCTCCAACACAGATGAAGCACAAGGAAAAGACTGTAAGACTTTGTGAAGATGACAGAGGTCCTTAAAGAAATGGAGAAAAACCAAAAAACATTTGAAGAAACGAATACATTCCTAAGAGAAATCCAGAAAAGCTAAGAAAAACCAAGCAGTTGAAGGAAACAAGTAAAACTCTTTAAGATCTGAAGATGGAACTAGAAGCAATGAAGAACACAAAGAGAGGGAATCCTGGAGATGGAAATCAAGGAAAGTGAACAGGAACTACGGATGCAAGCATCACCAACATAATACAAGAGACGGAAGAGAGACTCTCAGTCATAGAAGTTACAATAGAAGAAACCAATATATTGATCAAAGAAAATGTTAAATCTAAAAAGTTCTCAACATAAAAACATCCAAAAAACCTGGGATTCTATGCAAAGACCAAGCCTAAAAATAATATGGGTAGAAGAAGTAGAAGAATCCCAGCTCAGAGGCTCAGACGATGTTTTCAATAAGATTGCAGGAGACAAGTTTCTTAATCTAAAGAAGGGATGCTTATAATTGTGTTAGAAGCATACAGAACACCAAATAGATTGAACAGAATACAAAGTTGCCTCTTGTACAATAAAATAACTTCTGGAGGCTGCATGATCCCTGCTTGTATCTTTGGTTACAAGCTGCACTACAGAGCTATAGTAATAAAAACCTCATAGTACTGATCAATCCACACAGAAACCCATACACTCAAGACCATCTGATTTTTGATAAAGAAGCCAGAAAGCTACATGGGATAAAAGAAAGCATCTTCAGCAAATGGTGCTGGTCTATCTGGATGTATGCATGTAGAAGAGTATAAATAGATCTATATCTATTACTCTGCACAAAACTTAAGTCTAAGTAGATTAAAGATCTCAACATAAAATCAGACACACCAAATGTGACAGAATAGAAAGTGGAGAATGGCCTTGAATACATTGGTATAGAAGACAACTTCCTGAAAAGAACACCCGTCACAGAGGCACTAAGATAACAACAAATGGGACCTCATGTAACTGAAAAGCTTCTGTAAGGCAAAGGACACCATCAATAGGACAAAATGGCAACCTACAAAATGGGAAAAGATTTTTACCAACTCTGCATCTGACAGAGGCCTAATATCAAAAATATATAAAGAACTCAAGAAACTAGACACAAACAAACTGAATAATGCAATGAGGTACATATCTAAACAGAATTATCAATAGAGGAATCTCAAATGGCCAAGAAATACTTAAAGAAATTTTCAACATCTTTAGCCATCAGGGAATGCAACTTGAAAGTACATTGAGATTTCATCTTACATCTGTCATAATAGCTAAGATCAATAACACATGTGACAGCACATGTTGGTGAGGATGCGGAACAAGGGGAACACTCCTCCATTGCTGGTAGGAGTGCGAACTGGTACAGCCGCTATGGAAATCAATATGGCAGTTTTTCAGACAATTGGGACTAGATCTACCTCAAGATGCAGCTATACCACTCCTGGGCATATACCCAAGGGACACTCCTTCCTACCACAAAGACACATGCTGGGCTATGTTTATATTATGTTTATTTATAATAGCCAGAAACAGGAAACAGCCTAGATGTTCCTCAACCAAAGAATGGATAAATAAAAGGTGGTACATTTACAAAGTGAAGTATGACTCAGCTTTAAAAAAACAATGACATCATGAAATTTGCAGGCAAATGGATGGAACTAGAACAAATAATCCTGAGTGAGGTAGCCCAGATCCAAATGTGATATGAACTCACTTAAGTGGATATTAGCTGTTAAGAAAAGGATAATCATGCTATAATTCACAGAGGCTAAGAAACAAGGAGGGCTTGGGGGAGGGAAATCTCCCTGAGAATGAGAAATAAAAGAGATTTTGCAGGTGTACTGGGGATTGGTGGGAATGAAAATGAGAGGGATTAGGCACACTTTGGTGGGGGAGATGGAGTGAGAGGGTACTTGGAAAGATGACCGGAATTGTGAGACACTTAGCGGGGTAATCTGGAAACCTAGTGCAGTGAAAACTCCCTGTACCTTATGAGGATGACTCTAGCCAAGTCTTCCAGTAATAGGTGATACAGAACCTTCTGCAACCAGGCTTCCAGTGGTGGGACTGGGACATCACCCCAACCACAACACCTTCTACTTACAATTTGTCCTATCTGTAGGATTTGCTGGGGTAATGGTGGTGTCCAGGCGTGGTGGTACACACCTTTCATCTGGGACACACCTTCTGGTGGAGACCTACATAAGGACACTGGAAGAAGGATGATCCTCTCTCTTCTTTGTCCGCCTGCCTTGTGAGACTGAGCCACTGCTAGATCCTTGGACTTCCAGTCACAGCTGCTGCTGACCCTAGTTGGGGAGTTGGACTACAGACCGTAAGTCATCAACAAATTCTCTTACTAAATAGAGACTACCCATAAGTTCTGTGACTCTAGGGAACTCTGACTAATGCAGGTGGCTTGGACATTGTGGGAGTGGCCAAGCAGTGACTGAGTAGTTCAGCTTGAGACCCGTGCCACCTTGACTGATACTTCCTAGACGGCCAGGAACCAGAGGCTGGGTAGCCCAGAGATCTAGGATAGAATCAAACAGGGCTGGAAAAATCCAATGAAATAATTCCTAATGATATTCTGCTGTATGTACAAATTACTGCCTAGTCCAATCCTTGTCAGAGAGGCTTCCACCAGCAGCTTGTGGGAGCAGATGCAGAGACCCACAGCCAAGCGCTAGGTGGAGCTCAGGGAAGGAGCTCGGAGGACTGGGAGAAAGGACTGTAGGGACCAGAGTGATCAAGGACACCAGGATAACATGGCCTGCAGAACTAATAAGCAGGGCCTCAGAGACTCATAGGGACTCTGGGAAACTGTAGGGACAATCACAAAGTCTGTTTTGTTCTGAGCTAGGTCCTCTGCGTTTATGTTACGGTTGTGTAGCTCAGTGTTCATGGGAGACCCCTAACAGTGGGAGTGATGGGTGTCTCTGACTCTTTCGTCTGTTTTTGGGGCCCTTTTCCTTCTCCTGGGCTGCCTTATCCAACCTTGATATGGAGATTCATGCCTAGCCTTACTGTAACTTAACATGCCATGTTTGCTTGATATCACTGCAAGGCCTGCTGGTTTCTGAAGAAAAATGGAGGAGCAGTGGATCTGGAGGAGATGGGAGGTGGGGCAACTGGGAGGAGTGGAGGGAGGGGAAACTGCCACCAGCATTTAATGTATGAAAAAGAATAAATAAAAAAAAAGGAATTAGAAATCCTGTCCAGTTCACCCTTTCTCCTCATCAATCTGTCTCGGCTCCTGTAAAGAGATGAGACATCCATTATTAAAATGTCCATTCAGAAGTTCTTGAGATTTACAATCTAAACCCACCTTCTTTCTCTTTATTAGGCTGTGTATAATTTTACTTGGCTCCTCGAGAAGTGCAGTCAGATGCGACACGAGCATGCTCACACACATGCACTCTCACCGCTCTCCCCTTTGGAAAACCTTGACTCTCTGAATTATAATTTAAAACCTTTACTTTCCTGTACCTCTGCTTCATATAACTTGCAAATAATTGTGTTTCCCTCAGTGACGGCTTTTATAGCTCTCTCCTGTGCATAGAGAAGCAACTGTAGAGGAAGCCTGAATCACATGCGTGCATGCCTGTGTGCGTGCGTGCGTGCATGCGTGTGTGTGAAGGTGCATGCATGCATAACCATGCATGCTCATGAGGAGGCCAGAGCAGGATGGATGGTATTCTCCTCTATTGTCCTCCACTTCGTTTATTTATATTTTTGATATACGGTCGTTCACTGAAGTTTGCCATTTTGGCTAGTGTGGCCTCACCAGAGAGCTCCTGGGATCTGCTTGTCTTTGGCACATCCTCTGTCCCCCCCAAGCATTGGGGTTTTAGGCGCACATTCAGCCACGCTTTGCATGTTTGCTAGGGGTTTAAATTCAGCTCTCTTGCTTTCACAGCAGGGCTCTGATCCAGGGACTCATCTTCTCAACTTCTCATTGTTCTTTGAAGGAGGATATAGGATTTGGGGTTGGAGAGATAGCTCAGTGGTTACTGTTGCAGAGGACTAGAGCTTGAGTACCTGCACCCATATTGTGGTAACTTCACTCCCAGGGGCATCTAGGCTTCCTAGGCACCAGACATGCATGTGGCACATAAACATGCAGAAAAAAATACCAATACACATAAAAGATTAGTCAATACATAGGATTTTTAATGTTTTACTGGACGTCAGCAAAAATTTATTTTCTTTGAACAACCCACCAAAAAGCATGCTTGGGCTGGTCCTAGGTGCCCTTGTGCACTTATAGCAGATTTGCAGTTTGGTCTTCACGTCGGTCCTCCAACAACTGGAGCAGGAGGACTCTGACTTTGTTGCCTGCTTTTGGATCCCTTTCCTTTAGCTGTGATCCTTTGTCTGGCCTTAGGAGTAGAGGATGCACCCAGTCCTGCTGCTACTTGATGGGCCATGGCAGGTACCCACAGGAAGGAACTCCTCTTCTCTAAGAATAAGGAAGAGGGAATGGGGAAGAGGGTGTGTGAGTGGGACTAGGGGAGAGGAATGGGACTTCCATCAGGATGTAAGAATGAATATAGATTAATGAAATTATGTTCCTTTGTCTTTTAATCATTAAATGTTGATTTTAATTTATACTTATATCAGAGTATGTTTTATACGTGTATTTCTGCATATATTTATGAAACTAAGATTTTAACTAGTGAAAGATAACAGATTTGTAAATTAGCATGTAGATAATTGGGTTAAGACTAGAATCATGCATGAACACAATATTCACTAGTAATGTTGCCTTCAATCTTCTATTCTTTAATTCCATTAGGTATAAAATAGGCAAACAGTAAATTATGCAACCTGATTGAAGTGCTTTTTAAATTAACTTATTATAGGTATAAATATTAAATTCAGAGTAGATACATAACCAACAAATAGAAATATTTTCTCTTTTACTGAAAATGGACTCTTTTTTCACATAATACATCTGATTATGGTTTTCCCTCCCTCTTTTCCTCCCAGTGCCTCCCCTGTCCTGATTCATTTCCTTTCTATCTAATTAGAAAGAAATAATAATAGAATATAACAAAATAAAATATAATAAGATAAAAGAAAAACTATCATGGCAGAGTTAAAAAGACAAACAAACAGGAGGAAAAAGAGTCCAAGAGAGCCCTTCCAGTCTGAACCAGTGCCCTGAGCAGACACTGGGGGCTGGATCTGCACCCACTCCTACAACATCCAGAGGGAGCCTGATTCCCAGGTGCTCTGAAACACCAAGGATCACAGGAGAGGCCACAACATCTGCCCCAACACCCACTTCAATACCCGGAGTAACTGGGTCTTACACACCCAGGATCAGAGGTGCTCTGAAATGCTCAGGATCCCAGGATCCCAGAATCATAGAATCACAGAGACAGCTGGACTCTGAGGAGTTCTGACACAACCAGGATCTCATGAGGGACAGGCTGCAGCCAGAGACAGCAAGGGCAGGTAACAGTAGAGATAAACAGATGGTGAGAGGAAGGCACAAGAATATAAGCAACAGAAACCAAGGCTACTTGGCATCACCATAACCCAGGGTTCACTAGACAAGGCTACCCAATCTGTCCCTACCTATTCAATATAGTACTCAAAGTCCTAGCCAGAGAAATTTGTCAACAAAAGGAGGTCAAAGGGATACAAATTGGAAAGGAAGAAGTAAAAAAATCACTCTTTGCAGATGATATGATAGTATACTTAAGTGACACCAGAAATTTTACCAGAGAACTACTAAGTGTGATAAGCAACTTCAGCAAGCAGTATTACAAAGCAATAGTAATAAAAACTGTATGCTATTGGTATGGAGACAGGCAGGTAGATCAGTGGAATAGAATTGAAGACCCAGAATTGAACCCACACGCCTATGGTCACTTGATCTTTGACAAAGGAGTTAAAACTATCCAGTGGAAAAAAAGACAGGATTTTCAACAAATGGTGGTGGTTCAACTGGCAGTCAGTTTGTAGAAGAATGCAAATTGATCCATTCTTATCACCTTGTACAAAGTTCAAGTCCAAGTGGATTAAGGACCTACACATAAAACTAGATACACTGAAACTAATAGAAGAGAAATTGGGGGAAGAACCTCGAATACATGGGCACAGGGGAAAATTTCCTAAGCAGAATACCTATGGCTTATGCTCTAAGATCAAGAATGGACAAATGGGACCTCTTAAAAATTCAAAGCTTCTGTAAGACAAAGGACACTGTCAATAGGACAAAACTGCAACCAACAGATTGGGCAAAGATCTTTACCAATCCTACATCTGATAGAGGGCTCATATCTGATACATACAAAGAACTCAAGAAGTTAGACTCTATAGAACCAAATAACCCTATTAAAATGGGGTACAGGGCTAAACAAAGAATTATCAGCTGAGGATTATCAAATGGCCAAGAAGCACCCAAAGAAATGTTCAACATCTTTAGTCATAAGGGAAACACAAATCAAAATTACTCTGAGATTCCACCTCACACCAGTGAGAATGGCTAAGATCAAAAACTCAGGTGACAGCAGGTGCTGGTGAGGATGCATAGAAAGAGGAACACTCCTCCATTGTTGGTGGGATTGCAGACTGGTACAACCATTCTGGAAATCAGTCTGGAGGTTCCTCAGAAAATGGGACATTGAACTACCTGAGGACCCAGCTATTCCTCTCCTGGGCATATACCCACAAGATGCTCCAACATATAAAAAAGACACGTGCTCCACTATGTTCATAGCATCCTTATTTATAATAGCCAGAAGCTGGAAAGAACCCAGATGTCCTTCAACAGAGGAATGGATACAGAAAATGTGGTATATTTACACAATGGAGTACTACTCAGCTATTAAAAATGATGCCTTTATGAAATTCATGGGTAAATGGATGGAACTAGAAAATATCATCCTAAGTCACAAAAGAACACACATGATATGCACTCACTGATAAGTGGATATTAGCCCAAAAGCTGGGAATACCCTAGATACAATTAGAGACCACATGAAGCTCAAGAAGAAGAAAGACAAAAGTGTGGATGCTTCGTTCCTTCTTAGAAGGAGGAATAAACTACTTACAGGAAATACGAAGACAAAGTGTGGAGCAGAGACTGAAGGAAAGGCCATCCAGAGACTGCTACACATGGGGATCCATCCCACATGCAGTTACCAAACTCAGTCATACTGGGGACGCCAAGAGGTGCATGCTGATAGGAGCCTGATATAACTGTCTCCTGAGAGGCTCTGCTAGAGCCTGACAAATACAGAGGTGAATGCTAGCTGCTAACCATTGAACTGACAACAGGGCTCCTAATGGAGGAGTTAGAGAGAGGACTGAGGTAACTGAAGGGATTTGCAACCCCATACAAAGAACAACATCACCCAACCTATCCACCCCAGCCTCTTGGAGGGGGGGCTCTCAGGGACTAAATCCCCAACCAAAGAGTACACATGACTCAACAATTTTTGATCTTAGTGTTGAGCCATTGGTGTTCTGTTAAGGAAGTTGTCTCCTGTACCAATGCATTTAAGGCTATTTCCTCTTCCCCACTTACTGGTTTATTAGATTTAGTGTATGTAGTTTTACATTGAGGTCTTTGATTCACTTGAACTTGAGTTTTGTGCAGGGTGGTAAATATAGATCTATTTGTATTCCTCTGGATGCAGACATCCACTTAGACCAGTATCATTTGTTGAAGATGCTCTCCCTTTTCCATTGTATGGTTTTGACTCCTTGGTCAAAAATCTAGTGTGCATAGGTATGTTGGTTTATTCCTGGGTCTTTGATTAGATTCCATTGATCAATCTGTCTGTGTCTATACCAATAGCAAGACGTTTATTATTGCTGTGTAGTACAGCTTGAAATCAGGGATGGTAATACTTTCAGATGTTCTTTTATTATACAGGATTCTTACAGCTATTGCTTTGCTTTGTTTTTCTATATGAAATTGAAACTTTTTCTTTCAAAGTCTGTAAAGAGTCGTATTGGAATTTTGATGGAAATTACATTGAATATGCAGATATTAAAAACAAGAATAACATGAATTTTGCAGGCAAATGGATGGAACTAGAAAATATCATCCCCAAAGGTCATGCATGGTATGTATTCATTTCTAAGTGGATGTTAGGTATAAAGTACAAAATAACCATGCCATAATCAACACATCCAAAAAGAAGCCAAATAATAAAGAGGGTCCAAGGATTAAATCTTTCTCAGAAGAGGAAATAATATGTATATGACAGGTGAGGGAGGGAGGGAACTGGGTAGGAGAGAAGAGGGAAGGTGAGTGGGGAGGACCCAGTGTATGTATGGGGGCAACTCTAGCTGAGACTCCTAGCAGTGGAGGGATATGGATCCTGAAGTTACCACTTCCAGTAGCCAGGTAGGATTTCCAAGGAGAGGAATAAGAACAGCAACCCACCCACAAAACCTTTGACCCCAAATGTGTCTTGCCTACAAGATGTGTAGGAACAGAGATGGAGGGACTGGCTAACCAATGACTGGCTCAAAGTGAGACCCATCCATGAAGTGAGAACTATTTCTCGATACTCTGTTAATGATACTCTGTTAATGTTTAGACAGGAGACTAGTATAACTGCCCTCTGAAATGCTTCACCTAGCAGGCCATGAAAAGAGATGCAGAAACCCACAGCCAAACTAGATTTAGTTTAGAGACTCTTATGGAAGAATTGGGGGAAGGATTGGGGGACCTGAAGAAGACAGGGACTCCACAGGACAACCAACAGAGTCAAATAACTTGGACCCTTGGGGGCTCCCAGAGACTGAACCACCAACCAAAGAGTCAGCATAAGCTGGACCTAGGCTTATGGCATATATGTAGCAGATGAGCAGCTTGGCCCTTAACAACAGGAACAGGGGCTGTCCTTGATTCTGGTGTCTGCCTGTGGATCCCATTTCCCTAAATGGGGTGCATTGTCTCACCTCTGTGGGGAAGGATGTGCCTAGTCTTGCAGTGACTTGATGTACCTGGGATGTTCTCAGAGGATAAAGGGAAGGGACCATGGGGGGATAATCTGTGTGAGGAGGGGAGCTTATTTGGGGATGTTAAGTGAATAAATAAATTAATAAAAAAGAATAAGAGTACCTCTCTTTTATTTTTAAAAGGTGTGTGTGTGTGTGTGTGTGTGTGTGTGTATGTGTGCACACATGCGTGCATATGTGCAGCTTCAAAGGTAACAGAGGTTGCATGTGAAGGTCAGAGGACCACTCTAGGGAGTTGATGTAGGAGGGGTGAAACCCACATGAAGGAAGGAGAGAACTGACTCCTATAGCTGTTCTGACACCTAGTTGGATCCAGTGACGGGACTCTGGCTGCCAGGTCTGTGTGCAAGTGCCTTTACCTGCTGAGTCGTTTTGCCTGCCCTATTACTATTCCTTTAATCAAATTAATGACTGTTCATTTGTTTTCAAAGTTTTGTATTCAGAAAGATGAAGGATAGTTGGATGTAAAATGAGAGGTCGTTTCTAAACAGTTTGCACTGAATCACATGCAAAAGCTGTGCATTGTGAACTGATTTAGACTGTTTCAATTCATTAAGAAATAGATATTAGAGTAGACTGGAAGCTTCTTGCTAGCTCTATTTGCCTTCATGCCATACAAGTTTATAGTAGGAAACATTAACCTTAATGGATTTTCAGTCTAATTGAAATAACTGATTTTGAGATACAGCAGACAATTGGTGAATTGACAGGGCTAGTGAAATGGTTCAGTAGACAAAGGTACTTGCTGCCACACTTGATGACCTGAGTTCGATTCCCAGAACAACAGAGAGTGACAGAGAGAATTGACTCCTATACATTGTCCTCTCACCTCCACAAGTGCATCATGACGCATACACACACACACACACACACACACACACACACACACACACACACACACCCTAAATAATGTCAAAAGAAAGAAAATTGGTGAGTTGAGGAAGTAGATGTCTGTGTTTTAAACTTATTTTATTTGAAGATGTGAATGAGTAGATCTTAATTTTTTGTATGCAAGGTCACATAATTTAAAAAGTTATTTATTTGTTTTATTTTTTAAAAGCAATCATCAGATTCAATTCAAGCCCCCTTCAAAATTCCAGCACTAATTTTTTTTACAGACATTGAAAGGACAATACTCAATTTTATGGGGAAAAAACCTTCAATATCTAAAATAATCCTGGACAATAAAAGAATTCCCAGAAATAGGACATTTAAAAAAAAATTTTGAACTGTCTTACATACATCAATGGATCTTCAAAAAATGGTGCTTGTCAGACTGGATGTCTATATATCAGAAGGATGCATACAGACCCATGATGCTGAACTAACCTCAAGTCTGTGTGGTTCAAGAACTAAACACAAAACCAGATACATTGAACCTGATAGAATTAAGACTGGAGAACAACCTTCAACTCAGTGCACCAGGGGGCTGCTTTCTGAACAGAACACCAAGAGTATAGGGACTAAGAACACAAATTAGCTAGTCCTATTCTGGTCTGAGAGCAGAAGCTATGCTCCACATGCAAATCTTTCTGACCAAAAAGGAAAGTTGGCTATGTGACTCGTGAGTGACACAGTGACACAGAGGTAAATGAATGGTGACACAGCCATTTAATTTAAGAATTTAGTTAGTTTAGTTAAGAGGACAGCAAAGCCATTGACCTAGGGAGCAAAATTCTGTGCTATAATTAAAATCCCTTCCCAAGTAGAAATTACTCCACACACTTAAGAGGTTAATAAGTGAAAAATCACTTTAATGATAGCATTCATTCAGTTCTGGCTAATGCTCAAAGAAGACCAAACCTAGAAGAGAATATGCTTTCTACATATGGTGTCAACCTTAAGTCTCTTGTAGTTGCAGGCCCTATGGTATACTTTAGACAATTTGATTAGGGACAAGAGACTGAAAAATCTACCCACTGAGGCAGAGATTTACAGAGGAAATCTATATTATAGATCATAATATATGATTTAAAAGGTAGTTGGAAAACATGTACCAATTGTACAATTCTCACACATTCAGAGACAGAGAACACACATACAGAAACCATCAAGGACAGTGCTCTAACAGTACTGTGGTTGCAGATCTCAGATGCACATCTGTGCTGTGCTATTCTGTTCTTAGATAAGGCTGCTTTTGCCTCTGAACAGGCTGACTTTAAGGAAGGCCACAGCTGTGCCTAAAACTGATCCAGAAGGTGTTCATTTTAACTAGCCCAGACTTCTCGCTGTCTCAGGGCTAAGACAGCACTATAGAGAATTCCTTTTAACCCTTATTTTTATTTTATGTGCATGGATGTGTTATCTGCATACGTCAGTGTGCAGTACCTGCAAGGCTAGAAGAAGCATCAGATCCATTGGGACTGGAGTTACAGGACATGATTGGCTAGCAAATGGTTTCTGGGATTGAAACTTGTTTTCTCTCTAACAAACCTCAGTGTTCTTGTCTAGTAATATGCCTCTCTAGCTGTGTATGATGTTATACCTGTCATCTCTCCATGCCTTCCTTAATTCTCCCCTTTCAAGTTATTCATTTAAAGGATGTTTGAAAAAGTATGAACAAATGCAAGAATAAAATATGTTGAGTGCATTTCTGTTGCTCGTGTGTATATGGTCCAGGGATGAACACTTTGCATTGGATAAGCTATCACAAAGCTCATTTTTGCCTCAGGCTAATTCTCCCATTTGCAAGACATTTGCTGTGTTTCCACTTTCATGGTGACCATATCCCTCTGGAATCATACACCCAATTAAACTCTTTCATAAGTTGCCTTAGACATTGTATTTTTATCATTACAAGAGAAAAACACTAATACACAACCATAAACTTTTACACCTGCAAGAGTTATTTCATGTAACTGAAGAGATCTGTGAAATCTAAAAAGGTTCCCTTACTATTGACCTAATATGACTTTTGTCCATATGAGTTTGCAAGTGCAAACAAAACAGAGAGACGTACTAAAGTTTGAATTTATTTGTTGATGTTTGTCACATATTTTTAAAAGAAATAAATAATTATGACTAACTCAATGTAAGTGTTTTGGCTAAGATCTTTGCAAATTCTTTGTGGTCATAGATTATTTTTTAAGGTCCTCAGACTATTGTAATATGCAAAGGCTTGATTACATAAAGAGTTTACTCTTGTATAAAGATACCAGAAAGTACAAAACTTTAACACATTGACTATGTTTATGGGGTTTCTCTGTCTTGTGACTTTCTTTCATGGTTTCTAAGACTACTGCTACATGCTAAGGCTTTACTACATTGTGTATTCATAGCATTTCTCTCCAGAATGTCTTTTTATGCATTCATAGATAACTGTGTTGTGAAAAGGCTTTATCACATTAATTAAATTTGTAAAATTTCTCTCCAATATGTGTTCTGTTATGTATTCAAAGATGTTTATGATATCGGAATGTTGGGAACAAGAAAAAGAAACTTACCCTAAGGACTGCCTTTTTGTTACCAACCTCCATTTAATCATAAGTTGAAACTAACTTTAAGTCCCAGGTCGTACTTAACAATATCTGGCCAGCTTTCATTATTCAAGTTTTGTTCCCCAAAACATAATGACTATTCCCAACTATAATTTCTGTTACTCATGTTTTATTTCTCAAAATATAATGCCTGTTTCTAACCACAAAAGAACAAATGGCCATGATAGGCTAGACCATAAAACCTTCATCCTGTATCATTTGACATAAAGTAACAAAAAAAAATATCATGATTAGGGGTAGGGGAATGTAGCTGTAACTTGGCACAAGGCTTTTTGGTTTTCACGTTTGGAAGCTATATTACTTTCTATCTCAGAGCGGGAATGGGGTATTGCAGCTAAGCTTCTGAGTGTATTTTTGTGGTCCTGATTGATCAGTAGTGACATGATTACAATAAATTCATAACATTTGCATGTTTCGTATTTGAGTTGTGTTGGACCTCAGTCGCCTCATAACATAAAGGCTTTACCACATTGCTGGCATTCATAGAATTTCTCTCCAATATGAATAGTTTCATAATGATGAAGACTATAGAGGTGTGCAAAAGCTTCACCCTTCTAAACTCATTCACGAAGTTTCTCATCAATACAAATCCTAATGTGGAGAAGAGGACTACAGAATTGTGTAAAGGCTTCACCATATTAAATACACTCACCAGGTATCTATCTTAGCGTTTCCAGTTCTAGGAATAGATTTCACGACCGAGGCGACTCCTATAAAAGGAAACATTTAATTGGGGCTGGCTTGCAGTTTCAAAGGGTTAGCCCATTTTCATTATAGCCAGAAGCATGGTAGATATGCAAGCAAACATAATGCTGAAGAAGGAGCTGAGAGTTCTGCATCTTGATCCAAAGGCAGTCAGGAAGAGAGCGTCTTCTAGGGAGCTAATAGGAAGGTCTCTTCAGCACTGGGTGGAGATTCAAAGCCCACCACCACAGTGATGCTCTTCCTCAAACAAGGCCACTACTCCTGACAGTGCTATTTCCTGGGGCAAGCATATTCAAAGTAGTACATTCCACTTGCTGGCCCCCATATGATTGTTCAAACACATAGACGTATGGGGAACACATGCAATTATAGCATAATGCAAGATATATGAGCTCCAACTTCATAAGTCCCCATCATCAATAGCAGTCTCAAAAAATGTTGAAAGTCCAAAGTTCAAAGACTCTTCTGAGATTCATCCAATCATGTAATTGTAACCCCCTATATTTTCAAAAACAAATAGCACATCATATACCTCCAAATTCACAGGACACATTCACCATCCCTAAATGCCACTGTAAGGAAATACTGGACCAAATGAAGACCAGGAGCCAGCTGGGCAATCTCCAAGCTCTGCATCTTCATGTCTGATGTCAAAGATTTCCTCAGCTCTCCAACTCCTTTCTGCTTTGTTCACTGCAGCGCAATTCTTTCTCTTTGGCTGGTTTTATTCCCAGAAAGCAGTTTCTTCGAACAGGTATCCCATAGCTCTGGCATCTCAGAATCTTGGTGTCTTCAAGGTAACTTCTATATTACACCTCATTGTTCCAGCATCTCAGATTCACATATGATCTTCTGCACTCCTCAATAGAAATTGGCTCACGTCTCCACCTCTTCCCTCTATAGCTTTCTAGGTTCTGGTTGATTCCATTCTATGGCTGCATCTGTTCTTTCTGCTTATCTCATGGGTCAGGCATCTTCAGTAAACGAGGATCTCCTCCTGCCACATGACTTCACTGCTTTCCTCTCAAACACTCCCTTCATGGTGCAAACTCTTAGCTGCTCTGCATGACACCTTCAGGCCTTTGAAAACAATACCACCTGGATGCTTCTCACATCTGACCAAATCCAGCTGCACCACAAGGTACAACCTCAGCTATCTCTGGAACACAGCTTCTTTGTTCTCTCAGAAAACAGTTACCGGAAGATTTTACCCCAGTGATGCTGGTTTCTTCTTTATCACTGCTAATTTTTTAACAACAGCATCAATTGTCTCAGTAGTCCCTTCTGCCCTTGCCTCTAAAGCCAGAGCCACATGGACAAAGCTGCTGAGTCCTACTGCTTGCTGGGGCTGGAGCATGGCCCCTTCTATTACATTATCACCAACTTTCTATTTTTTTAATGGTCTAAGTTTGGTTGTCTTGGAACTTGCTCTGTAGGTTAACCTTGAAGTCAGAGATGTGCATGACTCTGTCTCCTGAATGCTGGGATAAAAGGCATTTAACACTTTGCTGGAACCTAAGGTTCATTTTACTTAAAGCTTGTTCTGGACCAGGATGGCTTGAACCAGAAATCTGCTTGACTCTCATCTCCTGGGATTGACAGCATGGACCTAAGTATTTCCTTTTAGATCTTAGATTGAAAACCAGAATAGTAATCACAATCCATTGCTTGTCAATTTGACACATACTTATCTCCCCTTATGTCCACAAGACAACAATAACCAGGTAATAATAAATAATAATGCCCAACATGATACAGTTCTTTGTACAACTGCAAATCCATGTTTAGCTGGATGGAATCTTGCCCTAACATCACCATTCCTTTAATACCATTGAATATCCTTGATCACAGGATTTAGCTTCATTTATCTTCCTGGTGAGCCTTTTCTCTTTCAACCCCTACATTTTATATTTTCTTTTTTCTTTTTTTTTTTTGGTTCTTTTTTTCGGAGCTGGGGACCGAACCCAGGGCCTTGCGCTTCCTAGGCAAGCGCTGTACCACTGAGCTAAATCCTCAACCCCTTATATTTTCTTTTCTAGAATTATGCTAAATTATTTATTTTTATTTTATATGTATTAGTGTTTACCTGCATTTATGTCTGTACATCAGGAGTGTGCAGTGCCCAAGGAGGCCAGAAGAGGGCATCAGGTTGACAAGACTGGAATTGTGGAGACAATTGTAAGCAATCATGTGTGTGTGTAGAGAATTGAACATGTGTTTTCGGGAAGAGCAGCCAGCACTCTGAACCACTGACCCACCTCTTCAGCCCTGGTACTTATAGATGAAGATCTCTTGATACAATGATTTGGATATAGGGATAGGACATTGACAACACTTAAGGAGTAGTTGACCTTGAGATGTCTGCTGTGCAAAGGGATGGGCTGATCAGGCTCCTTCCAAACCTCTAGTCCCTGTTCCACCTCATACTCAGTTCACTCTAGACTAGAATAGTTAGTTCAGAAGATCATGAAGAAGCTTATGCGTTAGAATTGTAATCTGACTAGAATAGTTAGTTCAGAAGCTCATGAAGAAGCTTATGAGTTAGAATTTTAATCTGGTAATGGACACTTGAAACACCAGTCTTTGAGACGCTGAGGTAGGTGTATCTTGAGGTCAGGCTAGTCTGGACCAGAGGCAGGAAAGAAGAGAGAGGAGATGGGAAAAGAAGGGAGGAGAGGAAAAGAGACTGTAGATCACAGGGAAGGTGCACTTTGTGGCATACTGCCTGTGTTCACACACTCTGAGCATCTTTAGATGTCCTTGAGATTGAAAGCTCTCCATATATCAGTATTGTCTGTATGCCTCATTCATCTGTGCTCACTGAGTGCCAGCAGTAGGCCGAGCAAACAGGGAGCAAAGAGAAATTCCTGATGCAGTGACTTTCCTTTCGCTGGAAAGATGCTCACTTCATCATACATATTCAGTGACATGGCAAGGCTAAGTTCAAGTTCCTATGCTCCCTATGAGACTTCTGTTCGCTGATGCTTCCGAAATAACTTCCAATAGCGCACAGGTATTTAATTATATACTGTCTCTGCTTCTCCAGTCTCTCCCGAGTCTGTGTTAGCCGTGCACATTGCTTAAACCTATTACTGATCGGATGCTCTCTTTCTGTATAGTGTTATTACTATATCACCAAATGTACAGTGAAAGATAAGATAGTGTCATCCTGCACAATTGGAAAATGCAATTAAAAGATATAACATCTGCTAATGGTACCCTCATCTACTCCTCAGGAAGGAAAAGGATCCAGTTCACTTGTCAAAACATAGTAACAAGGGCTCAGCAAGTGGTCCAATTTTGTAAGAAAGATACTAGCTCCCAAAATTTGGTATAAAAACGTCTCTGAATTTGGGTAATAAAATACAGTTAAAAATGGTTCTAAATACTAAGTTAGAATGTGACTTATTGTGCAATGGGCTGGGATGCTATTACAATAAAAATGATTACACGTGGGTCTTCCCACTCTCATGAATCATTGGCCAACTCAATCCACGAGGATAGTGGGAGCAGAGACATTGAACTGGGGGTTTGGAAGCCCTTGAATATGTACAGTAAATAAACACTAAGACTCACAGTAGGTTGTTCAACTTTACTTAGAGTGATTTAAGGCTTATGATTTTTTGGGAAGTGAGGGTAGGGACATCCAGGATGGGCAAATGTCATTGGCTGGGGCTTAGAGTACCTGAACTGCCTTATTAGTATGGGGAAGCATTTCAGGAGTCTTAGGTGCTAGCTGAATCTTTGTCAGGAGAAAGTTATTGGTCCTCTAAGCTAATTGAGGCTACATGGCATCCCTCAGTAGAGGTGAGTGTAGGGACTTAGAACTTCCTGGGCAAGGTCAGAGAAGGAGAAACCCTTCTAATGAAGGGAGTTCTCCATTTCATGCTGACCCCTAGAAGGCTATCCTGTCAATGGTAGACTTCAACTTTAATTACCAGAATTTTCCCACAATTACATTTTAAAAAAAGTCTCTAGCTAGCTGTGTTGGAACTGTGCTTAGTGCAGTAGTTAGGCAGTATCTCTCAGCTTTACTTTTTATTTTTTGACTCTTCCTTTCTGGGGGAGTGGAGACAAGAAGTTCAAGGTCATCCTGGTTATTAGCCTGAGCCTCATGAGACCCCCAGGCAAAAGAAAAAGTAGTTCTTGTAAATAAAATGTTGCTCATTAACATATAATATTAAGAAACACACTTATTTTCATGGTTGGTCTAGATATTTTCTATTTGCATCCAGAAATTACATTCCACATCTGAAATAAAAAGAGTCACTTTCACACTTCTGTGACTAATTTTACTGCTTGTGTGACTATTTTTTTGCTGTTTGTTTGTTTGAATCTTGTAATAAATCTGTGCAGTATGCAAATAGGTTGTCTACGCTCAAAGCAATAACAGAGTACAATTGCCAAAAGACCCTGCTTGGGAGTCTACATACATGTTAGTTCTGTGAAATGCGGTTGTCTTCTAATCTGCTTTAGAGGTGCTCCATTTTGATGTGGTTTTGGGGTTTCTCATCATGCCTCTGCAAAGTTGTTTTGTTATAGACCAGGGAAGAGTGGGGTAGATAATGTTCTATCATTAGACCGTCGTGTAGAGAGTGATTTTCTGTTTGACAAATGGAGTCAACAACTTCTCTTTTCTTTCTATTTCTTCTCCAGATGATGCTTCCTCTACAAGCATTAGATGTGGGACAGCATCGTAGGGAAACAAAAAGATAAAAAATGAGAAAATAAATTTGGGGAGAGGATTTACAGGTAATCTGCTTTTCTGTGGGGTGTGGCTGCAGTCCAGTCCTCAACAGAAGCCACCCATGCAGACTCACCTACAGTCTGAGGATCAGAGAACTACAGTTTTCTGACCGGCTACAGTTGCTAAATCCGCAAAGACAAGCCAATCTCTTTGGATCAGGATGAAGAAATCATTAAATTGTCAGAGTTGTCCATTAGTATTTAAGCCAACTGCCCCACAGTAATGGATCAATGTAATTTAAAAAGACTGGAACCAGAGGATGAGGTGGCAGCTGCTTTGGTAATTTCTGAATGAAGTAAGTCACTTTGCCAATGGTGTGCAGCATTCGCATCGAATGGTTTTCAACGTCATGTGTTTTAACAAAGGTTAATAATGCCGTACAGATATGACATGTTAGGTACTTATTATGTTTCCCAAGTAATGAATATTTTCACTGGCTTACTATGGAGCCTGTCAGAGAGTAGTTAAAAATAGTGGCACACCGAGGAACATGTACTCTTGAGGTAAGAGAGCTGTGACCCTTGGTACCTGCTCAGATATTGTTGAACTGTGCTGGGTTAACTGTGATACTTCAAAGGATACGTGCATTTCTTAACATTCAGAACCTATGGACGCAATCCTATTTTCCAGAGACATAATGGGAATAATTAAGTTACAGAATGTGAGGAGGCATTCAAGTGGACCCTGAATCTGATAACAAATGTCCTTGATGAAGGAAAAAGGTGAAGGAGAGTTGAGGGCGGCAGAGGAGAAGGCGATGTTGAGATGAAGGAAGAGTAGGGAGTGATGCATCCAGCAGCCAACGCACACCTGGAACCTCAAGAAGATGAATGAGGCAGGAGAGTGCCTACAGCCTTGGCAGGGAGCTTTGGATGTCTGACATCCAGACCCCTGAGACAATACAGCTCTTTTGTTTCATGACATGAGATTTGTAACAACTAATGACAGCAGCGTTGAAAAACCAACTCGACTGCCCTAAACTGCTCTACGAAAGGGAGGGAATAATGGCAACCTAAAAGCATTGAAGTGAGGCCTGAGCTGTGTAAAGAAGTGAAGAACTTAGACACTGTGACCCAGGGTAAGTATCAGGAACTTCTCGGACTGCTGCCACCACTGTTCCACTGAACCCAAATGACCAAGAATACAGCCATGGTCTTAGCCTTTTTACAACATACTAAGAACTTATTAGTCTTCCATTTTCTGTAGACTGTCCCTGTACATTCTTTTCATGTATGAACAGTGTCAGTGTCACTGCTGACCCTGGTCGTTACTATTTAAGCTCTAACTTTTTTACAACCTCTCTATCCAGTAAATAACTCAGAGGGCGTGTTTTCTTGCTTTCCATTTCTTGGCATAACAAGTTTTGAACCTGTTCAGATATATGTATAAGGAGCTATATGGTTTTCTACCCTAACTACTTCTAGAGTGTTAGCATTTTGTTTAAGCTTCTCCCCACAGTTACCTGACAACAGCCAGGTGTGCCTGACTCATTGTAAAAGGGGCTGCTCACCCCCTTCCCTCTCTCTCTCTTGCCTTCCTGCTCTTGTTCTACCCTCTTGTTCCTTCCCCCTCTCTCTTCATTTCATTCCCCACCTCCATGTGCTCATGGCCAGCCTCTACTTCTCTACTCCTCTACTTCTCTGTTCATCTACTTCTTTACTCTCTTTTCTGGCTTTCTCTGTCTCTACTACCTGCTTAACTCCCCTCCCCATGCCCTGAATAAACTCTATTCTATACTATACTGTCCTGTGGCTGGTCGCTCAGAGGGAAAGGGTGCCTCAGCATGGGCCCACAGAGGCACCCCTTCCCCCCATACCTGACCACACATCCACCAAACATATTCCTTCTCTTTTTATAAACACAACATAGAAAGACACCAACTAAGAAGTTTAAAGACGGACCCTTCCAGACATCATACCACAGGTTTGCTGGCATTAAACTACTTACAATATAATTCTTACCTACCTTCTTCATCTGAGCTCCTGACTAGGAATTCTAATATCAGTACCAGTAGTGAGAACTATGCTATCCTAGTGTTATATACTCTACACTCATACTGCAAGGTGTCTGCCATTTTGTTGGCCTCTTGTTAAATGGTTACTGGATGGGAATTTTTGGAAAATTCTTTTTAATGAATGAATGATTTCTTGTGCTGTTTGCTTTTTGAGACAAGCACAGATGATTTCTTTTATGTTATTGTCATCCATGGATAATGAATAATATCCACATCTTCTTTGCAAGAACACATTGATGTGATTCCATGTCCTCTACTTTCTTCTTCTCAGGGTGTCCAGATGCTGCTGCTACACATGAGGCTAGAAGGATGAAGCAGGGTCTGGAAGGGGCAGGATCTTGGTCTTGCTGGGAGTGAGTGGCCTTCTCTCTGAGACGATCTTTGCTTGTGGACTTATACACATACACTTTATTCAGGTGTTATATAGTTTTAGGGAAGGGGGTGAGAATATTCAGGGTGAGCAAAGGTCATTGGCTGAAGGCTAAGGCTATTGAGATGCCTCATTAGCATGGGGAAGCAGTCCAGGGATCTCAGGTGCAGAACTACAGTGACATTCCTCAGGCAGGCAATGCAGATGGGTCCAGGATCCCCCAGAGAAGAGGAAACCCCGCAGACAAAGGGACTCTGCTGCTTTGCACTAAGCTCAGGGTTGTCTGGTATCCTCAGACTTCTACCTCAGCATCAGGGCAGCATCATTGGAAGTGTAAGTTGGAAGGATTCTTGTGAGGCACAACTCTCAGGTCTTTGGCAGTCTGAGTGCACACATAACTCAGAGAGTTCCCACTGGTCTGCTGGCTTGAGGACTCAGATTTGGTTTGCACTGGCTTTGCTTCTGACAAAAATATGGAAAAGCTCACTTCTGAGTGTGTTTGGAAGAAGACGCGAGGCAGACAACTGCCCTCTGGAGTAGATGAAGCCCTCTCCCTTGGCATCTGTCACCGTGGTTTCTCAACAGCTCTCTGAGTCTAAGTCACAGTACAACACAGAAAATGGACACATCATCTCTTCTCATTTAAACACCCTAGAATGGCACCTTCTGGGGTCAGTGCACACATCTGGTATTCCAGCATTTGGGAGGTAGACCAGGAGGCTGAAGAATATGTTATTGCTTACATAGCAAGTTCAAGGCCAACTTGGAGTACAGGAGACCGCATCTCAAAATCCAAAACAGCAACAACAGCAACAAAACAACAACAATAATAAAAGCAGCAACAACAACTACGCACAAACACACACACGTACACTCATATGCAAGCACACACTCAAAACATGAAAACCTCAAACCCAAGCATGCATATTCATGAGGCATAGGAGATTGCTGCTTCTGTGGAGTAGAATGTGTAACCCCGAGAGGCTGAGGATCAACCAGTGTTATAGAAGAGAACCTGTATGGTCAAAAGCCTGTGGCTGGTAAGGTCTTAGGCCATAGTGGGGAAACTAATGTTTTTGCTAAGTGAACATGAACTTCCTTGTAACTGTCTATGTTTATGATTATAGATCAGCCCTTTGTGTCAGATTTGGTTGGATAATCTTCTTTTGCAGTTAACAGGGACTTAAACTGGTATAAGTATTAAGAATAAGTGACTGTTGAGTGCCTAGATGGACCAGCTGTATCACCTTATCCAAGGTTTTTGGAACATTGAAGACGAGGAAGAAAGAATGCTGGACATGGGGATGGGGAGGGGAGCACTGACCTCTAGTTACAACAGTTGTTACATTCTTGAGTTCACAGTAGCTCTGATCTCTACATAAGAAGGGGACCTCCCAATTCCTTGCTGTGGAAAACAGAGGCTCCCAGGGTCTTAGCCTTCCCTGAGCATTTTTACCCAGTTAATAGTTGATGGGAAGAAGCGACCTTTTTGTCAGTGGTACAGCCACTGGCAAGGTGTGCACACTCTCTTAGACAGCTCTTCATTCGTGAACACCAGTAATGCCAATTAAACTCATTGGCACACATTCACCCCCACACAGGCATACACACATGCACATACACACACAGGCACACACATCCACACACATGGATATACACATGTACATACACATGCAAGCACACACACACACAAATCACACACATGATGTTTTAGGGTTACTAGTGCTGTGATTGTAATGGAGCAAGGAATGGGTTTATGTGACTTATTCTTCTATATCATTGTTTGTTATCTAAGGAAGTCAGGTCAGGGACCCAAACTGGATGGAAACCTAGAGGCAGGAGTTAATTTAGAGGCCATGGAGGGGTGCTGCATACTGGCTTGTTCATCATGGTTTACTCAGCCTACTTTCATAAAAACTCAGGACTACCAGCCCAGGGGTGGCATCTTTTACAATGTGCTGGGCCCTCTCCATCAATGACATCAATAATTAAGAAAAATGCTCTACAATCTTGCTTAGAGCATGACCTTAGGGATGCCTTTTCCCAGTGAGGCTCCCTCATTGCTTGTGTTAACCTGGCATAAACCTAATCTGTAACCTGCACTCCCCCCTGTACACATACATACAAACACACACACGAACACATACACGAAGGCCCACACTCCTACAAAAACATACAGATATATAGAGGCACACACACACACACACACACACACACACACACACACACACACACACAGAGAGAAGTAGAAAGGGGTATAATGGTTAATCTGGTTGCCAATACAACAAGCCTCAGGGTACATATATGAAGGGTTATCTAAATTAGGTAAGCCTTTGGGTTTGCTTTTGAGGGATTTTCTTGATTAGGTTTATTGGAGACTCATTGTAATTGTGGGGCAATCCTTCCACCTCTGCTTAGATGTAAGAAGGCCTGAGGGGAAAGCTTTTGCTTTTTTTCTGGCTTGCCCTGGTGTTTGTTAGGTTAATCTACTCTGCTGCTGCTACTGCTGCTGCCACTGTTGCTTTCTTCCTTTGTTGACATCAGAATGCAGCTCCTTTGACTAACACCAGTGATTCTCCAGAAATTCTTTAGGTCCTTCGTTCCAGAATGAAACTGTTGAAGCCTCCAGCCTTATTGGCTGAGCAACCGTGGGGTCTCAGCCTCTCCAGCATGCAAATGGCTACTGCTGAGGCCTCCAGCCTCATAAACTGATCCGTTATAGGGTATAAAGCCCCTTCAGTATGCAGATGACCACTGTTGGACTACCCAGCACTTACCAGATGAGCCAACCTATTAAATCCCCTTTAATATACATTCACTCTGTGGGTTCTATTCTTCTACAGAGCCCTGACCAATGCAAGGATTAGCTGGGAAGAGGAAGGGGGATCATCAGGAGTAGAAGGGGGGAAAAGAGAGAAATGGAGGGGAGAGTGAATAGGATTAAATTACATTATGTATATAAGTGAAAATGCTATAATGAAAAATATTTTATATATAAGTAGTATATGCCTATAGACATTTAAAAATAGCAGAAGGGATCTGAAGTGGAAATTCCTGGTTTCTTTGGAGACTTGGTTATGTCATGTGATGTTTTCTGGAAACTGTCTTATGAAAGGATGTTTTGCTGGAGCAGATATGTGGTGTTTTCATGGAGGCTGTCTTTGTGAAAATGGTATGTGATGTTTTGCTGGAGTGGATGCTTGAGAGGTCACATGATGCTTAGGAAGAATATAAAGATAACCCCATAGACAGTGAGAAGATGCTCTTGCATTGGTACACCTTACAACACTTTGCTAGTCTATGTTGACCTTTCCTTGTTGTGCTTTCATGAGAGAAATGTGCCTTGTGGTATTCTGGCTGTTTCTTGCCATTTCTACAGACTCGTGCCAATTAGGTGGAGCCTTCTGGTTTCTTCTGGATTGAGCCACTGATTTAGTGATTCATGTTTGGTGTTTTGGACTGGACTGCTTATATCCTGACAACAAAGATGGGAATTGCACCAAAGAACTACTTCTGAAAAGGCCCACAACTTCTGTTTCCTACTAACCTTTCTTTTCCTGTTCCTCTGGTAGGTGGACTAGAAGAGAGTTTGAAGCACTTAAGAACCCTTATTAATGTAAGTTTTTGAATAATCCAAACCTACAGGGACCAGTGAGAGGCTCAGTGGGTTAAAGTATTTATTGTCAAGCCTGACCATCTCAGTTGGTTCCCTGGGACCCACATAGTGGAGGGAAAGAAGCAACTCCAACACATTGTTCTCTGATCTCCACTGTGTACCACGTCATGTACATGCATGGACACATACCTCAAATAAATAAATCAATAAATATGTGTAGTTAAAAATTAAGCACAGCAGTTTTCTAGATGTTCATTTATATTTAAAGCAAGAGGTTCAAGTATGATGTCTGTCTTAGGGTTTTACTGCTGTGAACAGGTACCATGACCAAGACAAGTCTTATAAAGGACAACATTTAGTTGGGGCTGGCTTACAGGTTCAGAGGTTCTGTCCATTAGTATCAAGGTTAAAGCATGGCAGCATCTAGGCAGGCATGGTGCAGGCAGACCTGATAGTTCTACATCTTCATCTGAAAGCGATTAGTGGAAGATTGATTTCCAGGCAGCTGGAATGAGGGTCTTAAGCCCATACCTACAGAGACACACCTACTGCGACAAGGCCACACCTCCTAATAGTGCCACTCCCTGGGCCAAGCATCTACAAATCATCACAATGTCTTTCAAGATGACAATGTAATTTCTCCATGTTATGGAATGCTCCTTGGCAATGAGTAGGAGCAGGATATTGACACACATAGCAGGTTGGGTGGATTTCTAGGAAATGTTGCAGAGTGAAAGGCTGATTATCAAAGTCACACTTCGTGCAATTCACTATATGATATTCTTAAAGTAAAAACATCGTATGCATGGAAGTAAATTGATAGCTGACAGGACTAAGGAGGTATTAGAGGGAAAAGGGAGGTGGGTATGGCCATAGCAAGACAAGATGGGGGCCTTGTGGTGATGTGTGTGTTGGGATATGTTGGTACTTATATCAGTGTCCTGCTTGTGATGCTGTGGTGTGATTTTGCAAGTTCCCCAACCAGTGCTTCTTATGGTCTCAGTGGGCACCAACACACACACACACACACACACACACACACACACACACACACACACACAGTAGGCAAAACACCTATACACAATAGAATGGATGTATATATGTCAAAAGAAACACGTTAACCACACACAGCTCTTTGTCAAAAAGGTATTTGTGGTTACAGAATACTTCCCTTTCTGCAAAAACCAGATTGGCTGTAGTATAAAACATATAGCTGCAAGAACACACCCATGTCTGAAGTAGGAAGTAAATAGCCCCGATTTCTGCAGTAGCTGCTTCCAATCTTCTTTTCCTTTTAGTGGGAAATCACTTAGCTTGTGGTTCTTTCCGGTGACAATTTTATATGTGACAATATGTTCTCAGCTGCATCGGTAGGCACAAGCAATCAAAACAGCAGGCCCAAATAACAGGGCTCAGTATTTGCATGTATTTTTATTTTATTTTATTTCATTTTTATCTCGTTTGACTCACACAGGCATTCTGTGAAGACACTGTTACCACTCTCCTGTCCCAGATCAGGAAGCAATAGTGATTTTAGCTTCGCCTTCATGGTTTGAACAAAGCCACACACTCCATCTAGTAACTCAATGCAATTTATTGCAGCCATTTCTTTTCTTCTTGAGACAGAGTCCTCGCTGTGTAACTCAGGTTTCCTCCAGGCTGTCATTCCCACATCAGCTTCCTAAGGTTTAGAACATTTGTTCCCTTTATATCCAATTCTTCATTTATGAAAAACTGTGGTTGGGGAGGGACTGTACCTATGGTAAGCTTGGGGTCACAGCATTAGATTAGAACCCAAAAGGGCCATGTTGATCTTCACTGTAGACTGCTGTCATGACAGCAGTGACTGGCTACTCAGGATCCCAGCTGTCATGATATTCAAGCAGGAAATGATATTTTCGTGGTGATGGTGGGGCAAATGGTAAGCATGTTTTTACTTTAATCTTATTAAAAGAATGTCTAAAACTGTGTGAAAACATAAGCCAGCAATGGAGTGTTTGCCTTTGTAAATGCTGAATCATGCTTCATGGGAAAGTTATTTAACAGCATTTCTCTCTCTCTCTTTCATATATATATATATATATGCATTTAGAAGTACAGACTGTAAACTAAATGTCTCCAATCACAGCATGGTCCGCTTGCTTCTCTTTTGGGTCATCAGGAGACATTTCTGACTCCCCACCTCTTAGGGATAGTTCAAATGACTTTCCTCTTTCCTGTAACGCATCCTGTCCTCAGATGTACATTTAAATTACTGAGTTATAGTTGCCTTGTCTCGCAAGATGTTCTGGACTTCTTTTTACTTGGTAGTATGTGCTTTGAATGCTCTGATAATAGTTCCATCCTTGGAACCAAATTCCTGATAAGTCTTACCTCGAAATGTGCTGATGTGGTTTGTTTTCCTTCCTCCACTTTCCTTCCTGTTCTGCACAGTTCCCTGTACACTTTTCAAAATGGTGCCTGGTTTTCCAGACCCATTTCAAACAGTCTTTTCTTCTCCCAAACATTTCTGACCATACATTAAGTGTAGTATTTTTCCTTTGTAGCACTACCCTTCTCCAACAGTGGTAACTGGAGTGGTGGAGGTTTCTTTTTCTTTCTTTTTTTTTTGGATGTAATAAGCAAAGGCAAGGTTTATTACGGAGATCTATTATGGGGATCTCCGGGTCGACACGTATCCTGCGCAGGAGACAGAGGTGTCAACCGTGGTGGAGGTTTCTATGAGCTAGTTGTTGTTTTAAGAATCTGCATGCATTTGCCCATTTAATGCTCACATCAAGCCTGTGGCATGGTCATGTTGTGCCCATTTCCCAGGTGAGGACAATGAGATACCAAGTCATGTCACTCAGGGCATCTGGTTACCTGGGTAGTCTTACTTTCCTCTGTTTACCTTGTACTCTGAGGACATGACAACTATCCCACCTCCTCCTGAACCACAAATTCCTTAGCAAACAGGCCTCTGTTCCCATCTGTATTTTCACTATGATGCTTTATGTTAAGAGACCAACATATATTTGTTGAATTAAATTGAAGTCTCTTCAATTATAATTCCAATAGCTCTTGGGCCAGGAGAGCAAATAAAAATGACAGGTGCTAGTAACAGGCTCCGAGGGATCTGACTCATATAAGTTGTACCTTAGAGAACAGTGGCTTCTCCTATACTGTTATTCTTTCCTGTCACTGTCCTATTCTGATAAGCATTTAAAGTGAAGTAAAATGTTAGCATAGACAATAATTCTTTATTTAGAAATATCTATTTATTGTGTGTATATGTGTGTTTGTGTGTGTGTACGTATGTTCATGCATGTATATGCTCATGCTGTTCACATGTGTCAAGATCAGAAGACTCTTGTAGGTGGCCGTTCCCTATCCCTATTTCCTCTACACGATTCCAAGGGATAGAACTCAGGTCATCAGGTTTAATAATGTGGAGGTCTGAATAGTTTTGGCCCCCATAGACTCATGTGATTGAGCGCTTTGCTTATAGGGAGTGGCACTATTATGAGGTATGGTCTTGTTGGAGTAGGCCTTGGAGGAAGTGTGTCACTGTGGGTGTGGGCTTTGAGTTCTCGTATATGAGCTCAAGTTACTCCCAATGATACAGTCCCCTTCTGCTTCATGTGAATCAAGATGTAGAATTCTAGGCTCCTCCAGCACCATGTTTGTTTGTATGCCGCCATGTTTCCCATCATGATGATAATGGACTGAACCTCTGAAACTGTAAACCACCCCAATTAAATGTTTTCTTTTTTAAGAGTTACCTTGATCATGCTGTCTCTTCACAGCAATTAAACCCTAAGGTAGATGGCAAGCACTTTTATTCACTGTGATATTGCATCAGCCTGAGAGTTTTTCTGTTCTTCCGTAATTTCAAGTTATTATTATTATTATTACTATTATTATTATTATTTTTATGTTTTACACACACACACACATATCACACTGTACTTGCAGTCTTTCCCCTTTGCTCTCTGTTACCCTCTTTCCTTCCTTTCCAATCCATTATTCTTCCCACCATATTCCCCAGTGGCTATACTATCCCAGCCAACCTCAGGAACCATTAATACTCAATAACTCTAGGATGCTGGGTAATTTATCTTCTTTAAAAGCCAAGCCATAGAATCCCCTGGAGTTGGAGTTGCAAGCAACTGTGAGTCACCTAATATGTGCTCTGGGGACTGAATTTTGATTTTTGGAGGCACATCTAGAGAAATATAAATACAAATAACTTCTGAGCTGAAGTAATCATCTAGCCGTGGCCTCACCATCCACAAAGATTGAATGTGATACACATTTAGGATGGTATGGCTATAGAGGACTGTCTTTATTAAACATAACTGTGCTTTTTTTTAAATAAAAGAGCATAAATAGCTATTTCTTATTCTTATGTAATAGATTTGGTCTTTGGCCGGTATTTCCACTCTTTTGCCAAAATTTGAACTCTTTTTAGTAAGGGGCAGAGATGTGCTTATCAGTCTTAAATTCCCCATGGTCTCCGCCATCTGGCACTTTTTCTTGGAGCTTGTGACAGATTTTTGAATGTCAGAACAGAAAACTTTGGATGTCAGTCATCATTAAAACAAAGATCTCATGTGTCTTAAATCAATTCCCAGGCCAGGCAGGGTTCCTGCCAATCAATGCTCATGGATTTTTTGGCGTGGGCATGGGTGAGCTGTCTCTGAAGCTTGCCCACCTGTTTCAGGGTCAGCTCCTGGAACTGACTCATTTCTTCTCTGTGACCTTAACTTTAACCCTGAGTCATTTGCAAAGTTTTATTAAATTCCTGTGCTAGAAACTTCTTGTGATTTATTACGTTACTTTTATGAGTTAGTAGTTAAATTTCCAGTACTATCGTTATCAGAGAACTAGCTCAAATGCATGCATATTAAAAAGTCTATAATGATGGTTAATCCAAGCAATTTCCTACTCCAAACTCAGTCATGAAGGAAATTATTTTTATATGTACTGGAATATGATTAAAGATATGTCCATCTTCCAAGAGTCGCTAGAGCATCCTCTATAATTCATACATAGAATCTCCTGTATTCAGACTCTAAGAAGCTACAGCCCATCATGAGGCATGTAGTGTTCGTTTTCTAGACAGCAGAGTCCTGGTTAGGAGTTACCACTTATGTGACATAGTAGCTGTCCTAGCTTCCTGTTGCTGTGACAAAATTTGCACAGTTGACAAGTTAAAAGAAGGAAATGTTTATTTTTCCTCTTGGTCTTTGAGGTTTCAGTTTATGGTCATTTGGAGCCACTGTCTTGGGACCTATGGCTATGCAGAGTCTAATGGTGAAAAGAGCTTGAGAGTCAAAACTTCTCACTTTGTGGTAACCCTTTTAAGGGAATAACTACAACAGTTTAGCTTCTTTTGAAGCTCGATCAGCCTCCCAATGGTCCTATCGCCTTCCCATAACATGACAAGATAGTGACCAAATCTTTATCACATGAGCCTTTGGGGGCAATTCCTATGCAGACTTCAGCTATTACTGAAATACAAGTCAGCATTTGTCTTATTTTATGTGCACGAGTGTTTTGCCTGCCTGGATGTACATGTACCTCATATGTGCCTGGTGCTTGTGGAGGCCAGAAGGACATCAGATCCCCTGGAACTTGAGTTACAGATGGTTGTGATTGACCATGTGGGGACTGGGAATCAACAAGAACAACTGTAAGAACAACTGCTCTAAACTGCTCAGCCATGTCTCCATTCCAGTGTGTGATCATTTTATAGTCCGAGGTTGTTTTGATTTGCACACCCTCTTGGCTCTCTTTCATTTACTAAGAACAGAATTCCTTAGGGTCTATTTAGGACACGGATGTGAGAAAGAGTAGAGAAATACTGAAAATAAAGCACATTGATGCCGTCATAGATAAAGGACTTAAGATTTAAAGCACAAGAACATACATTAACACCTTCAATTCTTACGATGCAATTCTCTGTATGATAAAAGTGGCAGAGGTTTTAACATAGTTTACTTGATAAAATGTTTAATTATCTAATGACCCAAATTTAGAGATAGACCACAATGATAAAATGTTAGTGCATAAGCAGATTTTAAGGGGGCTATAAAGTCACATGTCAATACTAGTTTAATGATCTCTCTTTCTTTTTCTTTCTCTTTCCTTTCTCTTTTTCTTTCTCTCTGATAAATTCTCTCTATGTAGACCTGGATGTCCAGGAACTTGCTATGTAGACCGAACTAGTCTCAAAATAAAGAGAGACCTGTCTCTGCCTCCCAAGTGCTGGTTTAAAGGCATGTGCCACTAAATATTTTTATCTTATCTAGGCATGATGGTACATGTCTGTAATTTTAGTACCTGACAGGTAATGGCAGAATAATCATGAGTTTGAGGCTAGCCTATGATATACAGGGAATTTCAACTCTGAAGTAAGACCTTGTTAAAATAAAACAAAACAAAACAATTATAACAACAGTAAAAAAAAGTCCTAAATTACTGTTGGTAGATAATTAAATACTAATATGTCTGCTAATATGTATTATTACCCATTATTACTTAATTAATCTTAGAGAACTGTTTAAACAATAATGTCGAATATTTTTTAAAAAAGCTCTATGTCTAGGCAACATCATAAGTGCTTACATGTGTCTCCAATAATTGTTTGGGAAATGGTTCCTCTGTAAAGTGAAAAGACATTGTTTGGGCAGCTTGCCCATGGACACAGCAACAGGGCACCTGACTTTGATGATAGTACTCTCAATTTTGTTGTCAGTGTCTGAGGATGATGGACAGTCTGTGGATGGAAAATGAGGATGGGTGCAGCAAGATGTCATGGTTATGTGGAAGCTGCTTTGACCACGTGCCAGCAGCCCCAAATGCTGGGAATTCCACGTGTTTTTGTGTGGTGTAGGTAAAAGAGGTTAGTCCATAGTTCAGCATCAGTAAAATGCTGAGTTAGGGGGTCTTAGCAATGTCTAGGGATGTAGCAAGTTGATTTATAATAACCAAATCTTAGGAAGCATAAGTCACAGAGTGCCTGCCTATTAATGAAAAAATTCTTCAGGAGCAAGATCATATATTTTTGGATCATATATTTTGAAGAGATTGTTATGACCAATGATTAAGGACATTAAAAAATTATCCTTTGACAATTTTATACAGTTCCACAGTGAATGTTGTCTTCCTTCTCTCATAGTAGCCTTCCTTTTTCCTAGGTAACTTACTCCTTCTTTCTTTTGAGAACTAATGAATTTACATATGGTTGCTTGCATGAACATTATCTTAGGATTTCCAATGCTATGAAGAGAAATCATGAAAGGCAACTCTTATAAAGGAAAACATTTAACTGGGGCTGGCTTACAGCTTTAGAGGTTCAGTCCATTATCATTATAGAAGGAAGCATGGCAGCAGGCAGACAGACATGGTACTGGAAAGGGACCTGAGAGTTTGTCATCTTGATCTGACTGCAGCCAGGTGAAACTGACCCTTCCACACTGGGCAGAGCTGCAGTGCCCACCTCCATAGTGATGCACTTCCTCCAACAAGACCACACATCTTAATAGTGCCAGTTCCCATGGGCCAAGCCTATTCAAAGCACCACAAGCATCAATGGGGTTTTTCCTGAAACATGGTAAACGTTTCAGTGTCTGCACTACTGAGGAACTCCACATCCTAGCCGCTATTACTTGCTCATAGACCCTTAGGTAGTGATGGGCTGTCACAGACCCTCACCTGGCCGTGAGGCTGTTAATGGTTTAGAAGGAATTCCTAGCTTAGAAGCCGGAAGGTTTTTGACTTAGAGATTGAGTGACATCATGGCACAGACTGACATCAGTGTGTCATTGAGGATATACTTGCTTTGACTGTGGGGTGAAACTTTAAGTCACCTGACAATTCTTAGGAATAAGTTAAGAATACAAAATTCTCTTTATACAGTAGTAGACAGAATGTAAATTCCCAGGCCAGATGAGGGACTGCCTATACCTCGGACAGTTCTCAGACAGCATTGCAAACGTGAGGCTACTCCCTACCATATCAGGTTTGGGACTACTTAAGTCCATACACACATAGGCCACATTATAAAGCCAGTTAGACTTCTATTTTTCTGACAGAGAACTGTGCTTCCTAGAAATCATGGGACCAGCAGTTGGCTAATCTAGCTGATATACTTAAAAGCCCCCTGACCTCACTGTAGCACCTCTTTCCTTCCTTCCCTCCCCTCATATTCAAGCTATATAATCTAGCCCCTGCATTTCAATAAATGAGCTGCCTTCCTGTAGTGGTAAATAATAATAAAAAAGATATACCATTCCACGCTATTGCCAGCTCTGGTGGGTCACATGGCAGCTGTGGGATGTTTCTCTCCTAATCAGTAGAGCATCTCAACCCAACTCGCTAAGTTTCCAATTTCCGCCCCATGCTGGCTACTGTTGCTGTAATAGCATAAAAAGGGTTTTCTTTTACCTTGCACTAGGTCTGGCACTGCAGTGCCCCAAGATATCTGGCAGAGATCTTCATCTCAGTCAGCAAAGCCTCTCACCTGCTTTGCTCTATCCTATATCACACTACTCATGGCTTCTCTCTGAGCCTGGCAATAATCTTTCTACCCATCTAGTTCCCAAGGCAGGTCCCCACTATGCCAGAAATACACATCCCAATTTCGTGGCAGCCTAGTGTCTCCAGCCACCACATACTCTCTTGAACTTAAATTGCCACATGAAAGAACACACAACACAATAACCTCTGACCCAGTTGATAAAATCTACTTGCCCACCTAGACATACAAAGCCCTGTACACATCCGTCCCTTAAGAATATTCATAGCAACCTGTAAATGTGCAGAGAGGAATCTTAACATCAGCCTCCCTATTCTCTCTGCTGCTCCTCTCTCTTCCTGTCCCAGTCTCCTCCTCTTCCCTCAAACTTTTCTCCCGCCCATCCTTCCTTCTTGTCCAATGACAGGCCTTGTTCTATCTTGTGCCTGCCTTCACCTATATGACATCATCCTACAGGCTACTCTCTGGGCCCTACAGTGATCTTGCGGCCATGGCTAACCCCATATTGCTGCCGGCAACTCTCTGGCTCCAGTGGCAATCACCCTCTTGTGACTTTCTGCTGTTAACTCTGTTCACAGTGTCAGCATCTGCCCCCTGTGGTTATAGCCACAATTCCCAGTATACCAGTAAGGTCAAAACTCTACAAGTTTGTAATTATCAATCAGATCTATATCAGTAAATTCTCACCCCACAAAACATCCACATAATATACTCTTAACCGATTAATATTGATATAAACTGCCCACCTAAATGAGACAAACTGTCCTATAAAAATCCATCCTTATGAAATATTCATAAGTACCTGTGACCCTTTAAGGCCACACAGATCTGGGTCGTCCCTCTCTGCCTCCATCTTGGGTCTTCTCCTTTCTTCTCTTTCTCTTCTCTCCAAAATTCTGTCTGCCTTAATTTTTCACTCCCCAGTCACAGGCCTTGCCTTATCTTGTGCCTGCCTTCACCTGTACATAGACATCAACCCACATCTCTGACCTCAATTTCCTGGGTCGTTTATACCTGCAGAACTCAACACTGCCAGAGACCCTGCTCCCTAGCTCCCCTGAATCCTGAGACCACCAGTGCATAACAAGGGATCAATATTTACCAGTTTTCTTTCCTAATCACATATTTTATGAGGCAATTCACAGGGAGGCACCCATTGCACTTTTGTAACACAGTTCTCCGGTAGGCAACCCCCATTTCTCCATTCTCAAGTGAGAAGTAGTTGGGCAGACTGAAGGGAGGCTTAGCTAGTAAATGAATGTTTATTCAGGCACTTCCATATGTTATACCATGTCACCTGAGGCAGGGGGAAGGGGCTGTATCTCTCAGTAGTCTCCATTACTTGCAGAGGGAGAGTGATGGGTATGATAGTCCATTGGCCCCTCTAGTTTTAGCATGACATGGAAAGACAGTGTGAGAGAAATGTCTTCTTTACTGAACAAAGAGGGAGGAGTGAGTGGTAGGAAACTGAATGTTAACACTGTTTCGAGGAAATGCCTGTCAAGGGTTTAAGACATTTTGCACAAACAAGGAATGCTGTAACACATTACATTACTGCCATCCGATAAAAAGTTATTAGTGACATTTATAAGTAAGACAACACAAGTGCTGTCACAGAAGCAAACAGCTACGTGTAGCAGTATGTTGTATTGAAGCCCACTCCCCCAGAGTGGAGGAAACAACTAGCAAAACAAAAAGGCAGAGAGTGAATAGCAAACCATGTATTAGACAAGGAGTTAGTGTTCAAAGTGAGTGAGTCACACATCTCATGGGTGAAGTAGCTGAACGCACACCGTGGTGGTTTCAATACGTTTGGGCCAGGGTGTGGCACTATGATGAGGTCTGACTTTGTTGGAGGAAGTGTGTCATGATGGGAGTGGGCTTTGAGAGAGCTTCCTCCTAGCTCCCTGAGGATGCCAGGCTCTCTCTGGGTCCCTTCAGATCAAGATGTAGAACTCTTGGCTCCTCCAGTACTATGTCTGCCTACATGCTGCCAAGATTCCTGCCGTGATGATAATGGTTCAACTTCTGAAAGTGCACACCAGCCCTAATTAAATGTTGTTTTTTTATGAGTTGCCTCGGTCATGGCGTCTCTTCACAGCAATGCAAACCCCATGAAAGACATTTTTTAAAGAAATGGAAATTGAAAACAGGTACAGATACAAAGTGTTCAATACAGCAGTAAGGGGGCAGAGGCAGACAGATTAAAACTGGGGATAAAAATTGTTACAGCCATTCAAAAAGCAATTATGAACATAGAAGGCCATAAATCCCACTCCATGCCTGGTTTATGAAGTATGGATACATGTTAGGTATGCACTATTCCCAGGAACAATATAGAAGCGTTTTAAAATTAAAATAAGAACTAACTTATGATTCAGCAACCCAATCTTGGAGAATATACAAAATAAATAAAAATCAGGATGCTATAGAGATGCCTGCACTCTCATGCTCAACTCGGAAAATTCACAATAGCTAAGATATGGAAATAGCCTAAAGAAATGGAGGTACGTTATTTAATCTCAAAAGGGAAGCAACTCCTGGTATTTGTGAAAATGTAGTTGGAACTAGAAGATATTATTTGAATGAAAATAAGTCAGGTGAAGAAAGAAAAACACTGCATTTTCCATTTATATATAGAATCTGAAAATTTCAGTTTTGTAGTTTATAGTGCTCTGCCTGCATGTATGTCTTTACTCTAGACTTCATTATAAATGATCATGAGCTACCATGTGGTTGCTGGGAATTAAACTCAGGACCTCTAGAAGAACAGCTTGCTCAGAATCAGATAGCTCTGAGCAATCTATTCAGCTTCCAAATATTCACTTTTATAGATGAAGAATTTAAAAAAGATGATTAGAGGATAATTTGGAGAGAAAAGGCGTCAGAGAGTTGTCTGTTCAAGAGATTCCTACCCATGAAGACACAAAAGTATTAGGTTAGAAATGGTTTAAGCATTTGAAAAAAATGTGTGAGTCAGGTTCTGCTGAGTTTGGTGAAGAACATGGCTTCAGGGCACTGGGAAACAGCTGTCAGGGTCCTGCAAGCTACCTGAGAAGTGTTCAAGGTGTGCCCTTCAGAATCAACTACAAAGGCCATTGGCCATGATCTATGGCTATACAACAGTAAAGGACCTTTCTATGGCTTTGAGGTCTAGAGACCCTGAGTGTGACCTGAAACTGTCTTTGCAGATATAAATTCACAGTGTCTAGATGCATGATTAGGTAGGCAGTTCTCCACCCAATGACTTGTGAGAAGCCAGAAGAGAAGACACAGAGGAAGCAGAGAGAAGGTGAAGATGGAATTACATTAGCACCAGCCAAGGAGTATCTGGGTGGCTGAAACTAGAAACTCAAGGAATTGATTTCTTCTCAGAATTGCAGAAGGAGCAAAGTCCTACCACCATCTCAATTAGAGATGTGTGGTTCCTAAAACTGTGAGAGAATAAATTCCTGAGTGTGTAATTTACTATGACAGGAAAATTACACAGGGAGAGTTGTGAGGTTGAGGAAGGACTGTGGCTTTGGAGATCAGATAATACTGGAGAGACAGTCAGTAAAATCTTTAGATACCTTGTAATTTATGTAACATGCAGATCAAGAGAATAGAAGAATAAACAAAGATTTTGTCTGTTTCTGGAATGTTTTCCAAAATCTCCATGCGGTACATTCCTCACTTAACTTAGGAATTTACTAAGTTATTTCTCCACTTGAACACTCTATTTAAAATTTCTCCAAGGGCTACTATTTAAAATTGTCTTCCTGGGCTGGAGAGATGGCTCAGCGGTTAAGAGCACCCGATTACTCTTCCAGAGGTCCCGAGTTCAATTCCCAGCAACCACATGGTGGCTCACAACCACCTGTAAAGAGATCCGATGCCCTCTTCTGGTGTATCTTTTTTTTTTTTTTTCAATTTTTTTTATTAACTTGAATATTTCTTATATACATTTAGTGTTATTCCTTTCCCGTTTCGGGCAAACATCCCCCTCCCCCCCCTTCCTTATGGGTGTTCCCTCCCCACCCTCCCCCATTGCCGCCCTCCCCGCAACAGTCTAGTTCACTGGGGTTCAGTATTAGCAGGACCCAGGGCTTCCCCTTCCACTGGTGCTCTTACTAGGATATTCATTGCTACCTATGAGGTCAGAGTCCAGGGTCAGTCCATGTATAGTCTTTAGGTAGTGGCTTAGTCCCCTAGCTCTGGTGGCTTGGCATTGTTGTACATATAGGGTCTCTGTGCCCCTTCAAGCTCTTCCAGTTCTTTCTCTGATTCCTTCAACGGGGTCCTATTCTCAGTTCAGAGGTTTGCTGCTGACATTCGCCTCTGTATTTGCTGTATTCTGGCTGTGTCTCTCAGGAGCGATCTACACTTCTGCACTTCTTTGCTTCATCCATCTTGTCTAATTGGGTGGCTGTATATATATGGGCCACATGGGGGGCAGGCTCTGAATGGATGTTCCTTCAGTCTCTGTTTTAATCTTTGCCTCTCTCTTCCCTGCCAAGGGTATTCTTGTTCCCTTTTAAAGAAGGAGTGAAGCATTCACATTTTGATCATCCGTCTTGAGTTTCATTTGTTCTAGGCATCTAGGTAATTCAGGCATTTGGGCTAATAGCCACTTATCAATGAGTGCATACCATGTATGTCTTTCTGTGATTGGGTTAGCTCACCAGGATGATATTTTCCAGTTCCAACCATTTGCCTACAAATTTCATAAACTCGTTGTTTTTGATAGCTGAGTAATATTCCATTGTGTAGATATACCACATTTTCTGTATCCATTCCTCTGTTGAAGGGCATCTGGGTTCTTTCCAGCTTCTGGCTATTATAAATAAGGCTGCGATGAACATAGTGGAGCACGTGTCTTTTTTATATGTTGGGGCATCTTTTGGGTATATGCCCAAGAGAGGGATAGCTGGATCCTCAGGCAGTTTAATGTCCAATTTTCTGAGGAACCTCCAGACTGATTTCCAGAATGGTTGTACCAGTCTGCAATCCCACCAACAATGGAGGAGTGTTCCTCTTTCTCCACATCCTCGCCAGCATTTGCTGTCACCTGAGTTTTTGATCTTAGCCATTCTCACTGGTGTGAGGTGAAATCTCAGGGTTGTTTTGATTTGCATTTCCCTGATGACTAAAGATGTTGAACATTTCTTTAGGTGTTTCTCAGCCATTCGCATTCCTCAGCTGTGAATTCTTTGTTTAGCTCTGAACCCCATTTTTTAATAGGGTTATTTGTCTCCCCTCGGTCTAACTTTTTGAGTTCTTTGTATATTTTGGATATAAGGCCTCTATCTGTTGTAGGATTGGTAAAGATCTTTTCCCAATCTGTTGGTTGCCGTTTTGTCCTAACCACAGTGTCCTTTGCCTTACAGAAGCTTTGCAGTTTTATGAGATCCCATTTGTCGATTCTTGATCTTAGAGCATAAGCCATTGGTGTTTTGTTCAGGAAATTTTTCCAGTGCCCATGTGTTCCAGATGCTTCCCTAGTTTTTCTTCTATTAGTTTGAGTGTGTCTGGTTTGATGTGGAGGTCCTTGATCCACTTGGACTTAAGCTTTGTACAGGGTGATAAGCATGGATCGATCTGCATTCTTCTACATGTTGACCTCCAGTTGAACCAGCACCATTTGCTGAAAAATGCTATCTTTTTCCATTGGATGGATTTGGCTCCTTTGTCAAAAATCAAGTGACCATAGGTGTGGATTCATTTCTGGGTCTTCAATTCTGTTCCATTGGTCTATCTGTCTGTCTCTGTACCAATACCATGCAGTTTTTATCACTATTGCTCTGTAATACTGCTTGAGTTCAGGGATAGTGATTCCCCCTGAAGTCCTTTTATTGTTGAGGATAGTTTTAGCTATCCTGGGTTTTTTGTTATTCCAGATGAATTTGCAAATTGTTCTGTCTAACTCTTTGAAGAATTGTATTGGTATTTTGATGGGGATTGCATTGAATCTGTAGATTGCTTTTGGTAAAATGGCCATTTTTACTATATTAATCCTGCCAATCCATGAGCATGGGAGATCTTTCCACCTTCTGAGGTCTTCTTCAATTTCTTTCTTCAGTGTCTTGAAGTTCTTATTGTACAGATCTTTTACTTGCTTGGTTAAAGTCACACCGAGGTATTTTATATTATTTGGGTCTATTATGAAGGGTGTCGTTTCCCTAATTTCTTTCTCGGCTTGTTTCTCTTTTGTGTAGAGGAAGGCTACTGATTTATTTGAGTTAATTTTATACCCAGCCACTTTGCTGAAGTTGTTTATCAGCTTTAGTAGTTCTCTGGTGGAACTTTTGGCATCACTTAAATATACTATCATATCATCTGCAAATAGTGATATTTTGACTTCTTCTTTTCCGATCTGTATCCCTTGATCTCCTTTTGTTGTCTGATTGCTCTGGCTAGAACTTCCAAGAACTATATTGAATAAGTAGGGAGAGAGGGCAGCCTTGTCTAGTCCCTGATTTTAGTGGGATTGCTTCAAGTTTCTCTCCATTTAGTTTAATGTTAGCAACTGGTTTTGCTGTATATGGCTTTTACTATGTTTAGGTATGGGCCTTGTATTCCTATTCTTTCCAGGACTTTTATCATGAAGGGGTGTTGAATTTTGTCAAATGCTTTCTCAGCATCTAATGAAATGATCATGTGGTTTTGTTCTTTCAGTTTGTTTATATAATGGATCACGTTGATGGTTTTCCATTATATTAAACCATCCCTGCATGCCTGGGATGAAGCCTACTTGATCATGGTGGATGATTGTTTTGATGTGCTCTTGGATTCGGTTTGCCAGAATTTTGTTGAGTATTTTTGCGTCAATGTTCATAAGGGGAATTGGTCTGAAGTTCTCTTTCTTTGTTGGGTCTTTGTGTGGTTTAGGTATAAGAGTAATTGTGGCTTCATAGAAGGAGTTCGGTAGTGCTCCATCTGTTTCAATTTTGTGGAATAGTTTGGATAATATTGGTATGAGGTCTTCTATGAAGGTCTGATAGAATTCTGCACTAAACCCGTCTGGACCTGGGCTCTTTTTGGTTGGGAGACCTTTAATGACTGTTTCTATTTCCTTAGGAGTTATGGGGTTGTTTAACTGGTTTATCTGTTCCTGATTTAACTTCGGTACCTGGTATCTGTCTAGGAAATTGTCCATTTCCTGTAGATTTTCAAGTTTTGTTGAATATAGGCTTTTATAGTAAGATCTGATGATTTTTTGAATTTCCTCTGAATCTGTAGTTATGTCTCCCTTTTCATTTCTGATTTTGTTAATTTGGACACACTCTCTGTGTCCTCTCGTTAGTCTGGCTAGGGGTTTATCTATCTTGTTGATTTTCTCAAAGAACCAACTTTTGGTTCTGTTGATTCTTTCTATGGTCCTTTTTGTTTCTACTTGGTTGATTTCAGCTCTGAGTTTGATTATTTCCTGTCTTCTACTCCTCCTGGGTGTATTTGCTTCTTTTTGTTCTAGAGCTTTTAGGTGTGCTGTCAAGCTGCTGACATATGCTCTTTCCTGTTTCTTTCTGCAGGCACTCAGCGCTTTGAGTTTTCCTCTTGGCACAGCTTTCATTGTGTCCCATAAGTTTGGGTATGTTGTACCTTCATTTTCATTAAATTCTAAAAAGTTTTTAATTTCTTTCTTTATTTCTTCCTTGACCAGGCTATCATTGAGTAGAGCATTGTTCAGTTTCCACGTATATGTGGGCATTCTTCCCTTATTGTTATTGAAGACCAGCTTTAGGCCGTGGTGGTCCGATAGCACGCATGGGATTATTTCTATCTTTCTGTATCTGTTGAGGCCTGTTTTTTGACCAATTATATGGTCAATTTTGGAGAAAGTACCATGAGGAGCTGAGAAGAAGGTATATCCTTTTGCTTTAGGGTAGAATGTTCTATAAATATCCGTTAAGTCCATTTGGCTCATGACTTCTCTTAGTCTGTCTACGTCTCTGTTTAATTTCTGTTTCCATGATCTGTCCATTGATGAGAGTGGGGTGTTGAAATCTCCTACTATTATTGTGTGAGGTGCAATGTGTGTTTTGAGCTTTAGTAAGGTTTCTTTTACGTATGTAGGTGCCCTTGTATTTGGGGCATAGATATTTAGGATTGAGAGTTCATCTTGGTGGATTTTTCCTTTGATGAATATAAAGTGTCCTTCCTTATCTTTTTTTGATGACTTTTTAGTTGGAAATTGATTTTTATTTGATATTAGAATGGCTACTCCAGCTTGCTTCTTCAGACCATTTGCTTGGAAAGTTGTTTCCCAGCCTTTCACTCTGAGTAGTGTCTGTCTTTGTCTCTGAGGTGTGTTTCCTGTAGGCAGCAGAATGCAGGGTCCTCGTTAAATATCCAGTTTGTTAATCTATGTCTTTTTATTGGGGAGTTGAGGGCCATTGATGTTGAGAGATATTAAGGAATAGTGATTATTGCTTCCTGTTATATTCATATTTGGATGTGAGGTTGTGGTTTTGTGCTTTTCTTCTCTTTGTTTTGTTGCCAAGACGATTAGTTTCTTGCCTCTTCTTGGGTATAGCTTGCCTCCTTATGTTGGGCTTTACCATTTATTATCCTTTGTAGTGCTGGATTTGTAGAAAGATATTGTGTAAATTTGGTTTTGTCATGGAATATCTTGGTTTCTCCATCTATGTTAATTGAGAGTTTTGCAGGATACAGTAGCCTGGGCTGGCATTTGTGTTCTCTTAGGGTCTGTATGACATCAGTCCAGGATCTTCTGGCCTTTATAGTTTCTGGCGAGAAGTCTGGTGTGATTCTGATAGGTCTGCCTTTATATGTTACTTGACCTTTTTCCCTTACTGCTTTTAATATTCTTTCTTTATTTTGTGCGTTTGGTGTTTTGACTATTATGTGACGGGAGGTGTTTCTTTTCTGGTCCAATCTATTTGGAGTTCTGTAGGCTTCTTGTATGCCTATGGGTATCTCTTTTTTTAGGTTAGGGAAGTTTTCTTCTATGATTTTGTTGAAGATATTTACTGGTCCTTTGAGCTGGGAGTCTTCACTCTCTTCTATACCTATTATCCTTAGGTTTGATCTTCTCATTGAGTCCTGGATTTCCTGTATGTTTTGGACCAGTAGCTTTTTTCTCTTTACATTATCTTTGACGGTTGAGTTATTTTTTTCTTTGGATTCTTCTGCTCCTGAGTTTCTCTCTTCCATCTCTTGTATTCTGTTGGTGAAGCTTGTATCTACAGCTCCTTGTCTCTTCTTTTGGTTTTCTATATCCAGGGTTATTTCCATGTGTTCTTTCTTGATTGCTTCTATTTCCATTTTTAATTCCTTCAACTGTTTGATTGTGTTTTCCTGGAATTCTTTCAGGGATTTTTGCGATTCCTCTCTGTAGGCTTCTACTTGTTTATTAATGTTTTCCTGTGTTTCTCTAAGGGAGTTCTTCACGTCTTTCTTGAAGTCCTCCAGCATCATGATCAAATATGATTTTGAAACTAGATCTTGCTTTTCTGGTGTGTTTGGATATTCCATGCTTGTTTTGGTGGGAGAATTGGGCTCCGATGATGCCATGTAGTCTTGGTTTCTGTTGCTTGTGTTCCTGCGCTTGCCTCTCGCCATCAGATTATCTCTAGTGTTACTTTGTTCTGCTAATTCTGACAGTGGCTAGACTGTCCTATAAGCCTGTGTGTCAGGAGTGCTGTAGATCTGTTTTACTGTTTTCTTTCAGCCAGTTATGGGGACAGAGTGTTCTGCTTTCGTGTGTGTAGTTTTGTTCCTCTACAGGTCTTCAGCTGTTCCTGTGGGCCTGTGTCTTGAGTTCACCAGGCAGGTCACTTGCAGCAGCAAAGTTGGTCTTACCTGTGGTCCCGAGGCTCAAGTTCGCTCGCGGGGTGCTGCCCACGGGCTCTCTGCGGTGGCAGCAACCAGGAAGATCTGCGCTGCCTCTTCCGGGAGCCTCCGTGCACCAGGGTTCCAGATGGCCTCCGTGTTTTCTCTGAATCAGCAATGTGTGTAGAGAGCAGTCTCTTCTGGTTTCGCAGGCGTGTCTGCCTCTCTGAAGGTTTAGCTCTCCCTCCCACGGGATTTGGGTGCAGAGAACTGTTTATCCGGTCTGTTTCCTTCAGGTTCCGGCGGTGTCTCAGGCAGGGCTCCTGCCTCACCTGGGCCCTCTCCCACGGGAGCCCAGAGGCCTTATACAGTTTCCTCTTGGGCCAGGGATGTGGGCAGGGGTGGGCAGTGTTGGTGGTCTCTTCTACTCTGCAGCCTCAGGAGTGCCCACCTGACCAGGCGGTAAGGTATCTCTCCCACGGGTTCTGGGAGCAGAGAGCTGCTGCGGGCCGGGATCCGCGGGTGTGGGGTCTTCTGGTGTATCTGAAGACAGCTACAGTGTACTTATATATAATAAAATTGTCTTCCTTCAAACTAGTCCTCCCCCTAATTAATTTTTCTCCATAGCATTATCATTTCAGAGGCTATAATCATTTACTTATATATATACCTCTGTCTGTCCTTCTGTAGGCTTAAATCTACTTTTAATAAGGGTTCTCAAATGTTTCTACTCCCCTTTTAGCTCACCACCCAAAGGTAGGCGAGATAAGATGATAAATAGGACAAAGGAATATGGACCTATTTAGAAGTATTTCTTTGGAGCTATTCCAATCTCCATTTGTCTGGATATTAGCAGTCCAGTTAAGATGTCTCAAGATACCAAACATGAATCGGCAGCAGTGGCATGATCCTGCAGAAACAGCTAGGCCTCCAACTAATCTGGACACGTCAGCAAGAAGAACATCTCTGCCAGGCCTCTCTCAACAAGCTAAAGATCAGTGAGGATTTGAGACCAATGAAGCATTGCAAGCACCCTATCACTGTCCATTGAGTTCTATTCATGCTCTCTCCAGATGTCACATCTTCTCACAGATCTGGCCTCAGCAAAACACCATGTGAGTCTGCCTCACATGATACAACCAGTAACTTTCACTTCATCCTTACTAGAATGTAAACTCTATGAGACCAGAACTTTGCCCATTTGGGTCACTGGTCCCGGACAAATTATAGCTGCTCAATGTTTATTTGTTGAATAAATATATCTTTGAGAATTGTGGACAGGAATCTTATTATGTTGGAAGATACTATGACATAGGTGAATTCTAATAGGAAGAATCTAATAGAAAGAGGGAGGGCAAAGACAGGGATCAGAGGGAAACAAAGCAATGCTCTTAGGAAGGCAGATAGAGAAAGGAAGAGTCTGGCCTGGGTAAGGGGATGACTTGCCATTCATTATAACCGATGGAAGACAAAATGATTAGTACGGATGCTACTGTGACTTTAAATTTGGAGGATGGGGAATGTGGGAACTGCAGGCTTATGGGAGTACTGTTTATGTGGCCTTGTGATTCCTTTGTGACAGTGATGATCAGTTTGGTGAGAGGAGTCAGATAGACAGCTGGATTCAGAGACAAAGCTTCACACACAAAAGGTTAGAAAATCAAGAGAGGTTGCATGTTTGGTGAGTAAGTGGTTGACATTATAGTCTATGGAATTAAAGCTATACAATGCAAACAGAAATAGGCACCTAGTGTAGATCTGCAATTTACATTAAAAGAAAAAACCCTAAACATTCTTGTATAACCAGACTAAGGTTATTCACACAGGCTGTGGGATTGTGGAGAAGCAAGGAGATGGGGAGATGGCTTGGCCAGTGACGAGCTTGCACAAGGGTGTAAGTTGTATTCCCAGCACCAGTGTTAAAAAATGCTGAGCATGGCAGTAGATACCTATACTCCCTAGTACTGGGGAGGAGGAGACAAGATGTTCTGTGGGGCTTTCTGACCTGCCTGTCTAGCTGAATTGGCGAGCTCCAGTTAAAGGTATGACTACCTATATCCTGAGATATGGGTAGTCAGTAGCTCCTGGTGAAGAAACAGTTTTCTTCAGTGACACTGCAAATGTATGTCACTCATGCTAGAGTGGACAGCCCCACACTAACATACATTAAGGGCACACTCATTGAACTCGGTTGGTTACATATGAAAAATAATAGAAAAAAGAGAACATGAATTTGAGAGTAGGGTTTTGGTGAGGGGGAATTCAAGAAGAGTTGGGGGTGAAGGGTAGTTATGATCAAAATGTGTTACACTCATGTATTAAATTCTCAAAAATAAAACAAATAAATAAGGTGGAGAGTGATTGGGAAATACACCTGACATCAGCCTCTAATAGTCTCCACCCAGAGAACAATGAAGGCTGTAGGATAAAATGGTTGTCTTTAATTAGGGTTTTACTGCTGTGGATAGACACCATGACCAATGCAAGTCTTATAAAGGACAACATTTTAATTAGGGCTGGCTTAAAGGTCAGAGGCTCAGTCCCTTATCTTCAAGACAGGAGCATGGCAGAGTCCAGGCAGGCATGGTGGAGCTGAGAGTTCTTCACCTGAAGGCTGCTAGCGGAATGCTGACTTCTAGGATCAGGGTCTTAAAACCCACACCCACAGTGACACCAACTACTCCAACAAAGCCACACCTACTCCAACAGGGCTACATAGCTCTAATAGTGACACTCCCTGGGCCGAGCATATATAAACCATCACAATGGCGTTCTGAGAGGATTAAAGGATTCAGACAGCAATTGATTGACTGGAAGGACAAGAAGTTATGATGAGAGAGGAATGGAGGACTTTATGTCAGGTTCATCTTCAAGACCATATGAGTCTCAAGTGCTCAGAAATTTAGAAGCGAGACCACTGGATAAGATACCCACCCCCCCCTTTTTTTTGGTCATCTAGTACAATGGAAGGCTTGTTAGCTATTCTTTTTCTTTTAACTATTTTATTTATTCTATGTATATAAGTACACTGTAGCTGTCTTCAGACACACCAGAAGAGGGCATCAGATCCCTTTACAGATGGTTATAAGCCACCATGTGCTTGCGGGGAATTGAACTCAAGTGCTTTGGAAGAGCAGTCAGTGCTCTTAACCACTGAGCCTTCTTTCCAGCCCTAGTTAGCTCTTCTATTGGCATGATAGAACTCTGTCCAAAATCAATGAGGAAAAGCAAAGGGTTTGCAGCATGCAGGTGATAGTCTACCGTGTAATGAAGGAGAGCAGGAACTCACGGCAGGAGCCTAGAGTCAGACACTGAAGCACGATGATCGCTGTTTCCATGCTTGCTCAGTTCCCGTACTTATATAGCCCAGGATCGCCTGCCCCTGAGTACTGCCCGAGTGGAATAGGCCCTCCCTATCAATCAAAACATTGATACAAACATCTCCACGGATGACTCTGACTACGGCAATCCGTCAATTGAGCTTCCGCTTCCCAGCCGATTCAAGTGTGGATTTAAAACCCAATCAGTACAAGGAGTGACTCTGGCTTCTGTGAATGACAGCAAAGATGTGTAGCAGAGGATGGCATAGTTGGAAGAGACTCAAGAGAAGGAAGAATGAAGATGGGAGAATGGAAGTCAGGAAGCTGTAGCGATGTGAAGACACGCCCCCACCTCCTTGGGTCTGGGAGAAAGAAGCGGCTTGAGCTGAGGACGCTGCTGGGGAGCAGATGCTCAGGGCAGACTTGTCTCAGGGAGGGCTGGGGAATGAAAGAAATGTCCAGTAGCCAAGATGGCCGCTTTCCAAAGCCTATGGCGTGAAGCTGGAGCAGGAAGAAAGGCGGAGAAGACTCACTGGTGTCTTGGTCTTTGGTCAGGCTGCTGTGCAAAGCTGGACATTTACCCTGCCCTTTTGATGGTCTCTTGAAAGGATTCCCAGTGTTCTCTTAGGGAAAGCACATCTATCCTCCAAATATTCAACTTCCACTTTCTCCTTTAGGAATCTATTTTTTTCTTTTCATTCCAACTTCATATCCAGTCCCTTTGAGTTTCAGTGCTTTGTTCAGATGAAATATTTAAATGTCTGACTATATTTCAGTGGAACACTCAGGAAAATTGGGCTATTACAGTGACACAGAGCACAGTTATTTCTTTTTTCCCTCATTTTTATTAAATTGGGTATTTCTTATTTACATTTCAAATGTTATTCCCTTTCCTGGTTTCCTGTCCATCAGCCCCCTAACCCCTCCCCATCACCTTCTATATAGGTGTTCCCTTCCCCATCTACTCCCCATTACCACCCCCCAACAATCCCTTACACTGGGGGTCCAACCTAGGCAGGACCAAGGGCTTTCCCTTCCACTGGTGCCCCAACAAGGCTATTCACTGCTACATATGCAGTTGGAGCCCAGGGTCAGTCCACGTATAGACTTTCGGAAGTGGTTTAGTCCCTGGAAGCTCTGGTTGGTTGTCCTTGTTGTTCTTTCGGGGTCGTAAGCCCCTTCAGCTACTTCAAACCTTTCTCTGATTCCTACAACAGGCGTCCCGTTCTCAGTTCAGTGGTTTGCTGCTGGCGTTTGCCTCTGTATTTGACATGATCTGGCTGTGTCTCTCAGGCGACATCTATATCCGGTTCCTGTCAGCATGCGCTTCTTAGCTTCATCCATTTTATCTAGTTTTGGTGGCTGTGTATATATGGGCCATATGTGGGGCAGACTCTGAATGACTGTTCCTTCAGTCTCTGCTCTAAACTTTGCCTCCCTATCACCTCCTATGCAGTTCTCTCTTTATTAGCATGGGAAAGCTTCCTCAGTCTCTTTACCCTTCCTGTTTGCTTTTTTTTGTGCGTTTCATCCCATCGCTCCCTCCTTTCTCCCCCTTTCTCCCTCTCACAATCCCAATTGCATCATTGGGGTGGGTATAAGGCTAACCCTTTAGAAGTCCTTAATGTCAGGTACGTATCAGTTTACGCCGTCTTAACTATTGCCCTTTCTTGGCCCCTTAGGACATGAATATAATTCTTTTTGCACAAAAGTCAGAGCCTAAAAGCCACAGATTTTGCTGGGGGGGTTGATATGTGTTATTTCTTTTTCTTTTCTTTTTTTTTTTTTTTTTTAATTCTTTTTTTCGGAGCTGGGGACCGAACCCAGGGCCTTGCGCTTCCTAGGCAAGCGCTCTACCACTGAGCCAAATCCCCAACCCCTTTCTTTTTCTTTTTGACTTCAAAGAACTGTGTTTGGTTTAGAATCCAGTCAGAAAAAGCAGACTATTCCACTTTGAACTCATGTCTACTCATTTCTACCTCTAAAATTTATTTTACATCCCAGTCAGTGCTTCCCCTCTCCCCTCTCCTTCTAGTCCCTCCCTGTCTCCTTCTCTCTCCTCCTCCCTCCCCCCCCTCCCTCCCTCCCCTCCCTCTCCTCTCCCTCCTCTCTCTCCCTCTCCCCTCCCTCCCCCTCCCTCCCCTCCCTCCCCCTCCCCTCTTCTCCCCTCTCCCTCCCTCCCTCTCCCTCTCCTCTCCTCTCCCTCTCCTCTCTCCTCTCTCCTCCCTCCTGTTCTTTCCTCTCCGACTACCCCTTGTTCCTTTTTCCTCAGGGAAGGGGAGTGCTCTCATGGAAGTCAACCTGCATTGACGTATCAAGTTGCAGTAGGACTGGGTGCATCTTCTCTTCTTGAGGCTGGACAAAGAATCCCAGTTAGGAAAAAGGGATCAAATTCAGGCAACACAGACAGAGACAGCCCCTACCCCAGTTGTTAGGGTACCCACACAAAAACCATGATGCTCTCTGTTACACATGTTTAGGGGCCTAGGTCTATCCTGTGCATGGTCCCTGGTTGGTGGTTCAATCTCTCTGAGTCCCCATGGACCCGGGTTAGTATGTCATTTCTTAAACAATTAAAAAAAGCTGTCTATTATTAAAGTAGGTTTGGCTCCACAGAAAGCACTCCAGTTTGGGAAAGTAATGCAGAACTGAGGAAAATTGGGGCTTCGCTATCCAAATCAACAGGTTTGTCAGAAGCAGCACAACAGTCTTCTATACCGTCCTGGGCTTAACCAAGCATGAGAGAGATGACCTCTCATCCCACTCTCTCCAGGCCGTTGTTTTGTGTTTTCACACTTCTGAGGGAGAGTTTAAGTTACTTGTATCCAGTGTGGCACAGATGGATTCTAAAGCTTCAAAGCCTCAGAACTTCAAGGTAGACATTTATTTAACAGTCGAGTAAACAAACACATTAGGTAGAATGCCAAGAAAAGGAGAGTATGAGGAGAAATATGTGAGTGCTTAACAATTGCTCTAGGGGTTTAAAACACAGAGCATTTTTTGATCTATTTTAAATAAAGTCAGGGCTTAAAGAATTCATTATTTAAAAAGCCTTTATTTGCCTCTATAACCTCCCTTTGCTGAGGCTGAAGTCGAGGGGTAGACTGGATTGGTTTACTGTCACATGGTTTGTAACAGTCCGACTTGCACCAACTACTGAACTCAACTGCTCTGCTGCTCGTCTCTTCCTGGGGCATTACCTGGCACTGCTGGAATGTCTGGTGGTGGTGTTTTTTTGTCATTAAAAGGTTAGTTGAGTAAGACTCACCTCCCTTCCCCCTCCAGCTCATTTCCAGTGCCTGTGCTTCAGAAATGAAACTGTGACAGGTGGAAACCAGGAGGACAATGACAATGACATTCCTATGAGAAGCAATCTTGTGTGAGGAAATCAGGTTTGGGACCGGGACCATACTGGGTAAAAATGTGGGGAGCATAGATTTACCTCATTTTCTTCTGGATCTGGGACGGTGACGTTGGCTTTCTGGGGTTATGAGCTTTCCTCTACTCTGTTCTCTCTGTTTAACTGCTTGTCATCATCTTTTCGTTCAACTGACTACAGAAGTTTCCAAAGAAGAGCAGTTTCTAGACTTCACTAGCTTTTAGTTATTATCTTTGAGGGTTAAGAAACTGTAATAAGCATGGGCTGCCTCTGTAGCGATATTTTTTTTCCCTTTAATATGTGTTCTTTTGGAGAAAAATTAATATGGCTATGGTGAATGCTATGGAGCCCCCTGAAGTGAGAACATTTCAGCAAAGCCAATATGACTGCATTCCAAGTGGGTCCATTCTGGCAAAGAGAATTGGATTTTCCTCACATTTTCTTCTCTCTTCTTGAAGCATCTCTCTGCCTCTGGCCTGAAATAGTTTTCATTTCCTTGCAGAGGTCAACTTGAAAGGCTTTTATTTTTTTCCCCTCACACAGTCTACTTTCACCAGTCTTGTTTATATTTTTATATTATAGCACTGTTCCACATCTCAAATTATGTCAAAGCACGGGGCATTTAAATTGAGTTCTCGAAATACTCCGTTCCCTACGCCTTAGTTTAGATTTGTTCACGGAGCATTTCCGATAGATGGAATGAATTAGATTCAATGAGAAAGACCTGGGTTAGGTGTGGGGAGACATTGATTGTCTATATTGACAGACCCATGCCCAAGTTATTACCTGGAGATCTCATGATTAAAGATCGAGATTGTTTTAGATACGTTCACAATACATCAGGTTCACACATCCTACAGATTTCAAAGCGATGATTGTAATTCTAGGAATCACAGCAATGTAAAATGAGACAAGTGTAAAGTAAGTATTCTTTTGTTAACGATAAAAGCTTTCTTTTATAAAGAGTGCAGTTGCATTTGGCCAGTCAAATATATTTTTGACACTAGCAGAGGTATGGACTTTGTTCCGTATTTTTTTTCTCCAGTCATAACAGAATACTTAAGCTTGGGTGATGTTTAAGAGATGAACATTCACAGTGTTGGTCACAGCTTTGGAGTCTGGGCAGTACCAGCTAGTATTAAAATGAAGGCAGCAGGTAAAGACCATTTGTCTGCCTTCTTAGATGGAAAGCATCAGCTACAAGGCTCAAGAGGTGTTGGAGGGAATGCGAGGGATCAGGCTCACCCTTGTGTGATGGGCAGAACCCTCATGGGCACATTACTTTGTCATTCACCACTCAGTCCTGTTCCACTAGCAATTCAATTTCAGGGTGAGTTTTGAAGGGGATACATTCAAACTATAGCTCTTAATTTCCCGGAACTTGGTAGTCAAAACCGAGACAAGTCTCCCTCATCCCTTAGTATTTTGTAAGTATTTGCCTACAGATAAATATGATATTTCAGATGCTTTCAGATAATTTAATTGGATAGGCTTATCAATTTAAAATAAAATTACTTTGGGGAGCTGGAGAAATGGCTCAACATTAAGAATGTTTATTTTTTTCTCATAGAGGACCCACATTTTCCGTATCCTCATGGAGGTTGAGGACTACCTGTAACTCCGGGTTCAGGACTTTTGACTCTTTATTTTGGTTTCTGTGGGCACCTGTACTCTCATCAGGCTGCCACACATACATGCATATAAATGATAAATCTATCTCTAAAATAAGTAATTGAAATTGTTTGTATCTATTAAAAATTACCAGTCTTATAGGGAGTATCTAATGTTCATCTATGTATAATCATTTTGTAATTATGTTTATTCCTATAAATTATAAATATATCAATCAACGCACATTTGTGTTCCTAGAGTAGTGTGCTACTGAATATGTTTTATTAAGCTGGTCATGGTAGTACAAGCCTATAATTCCAGCACTTGACACACTAGGGCTCAAGGCTGTTGGGAACTATATATCAAGTTTGCGCCATGTCTCAAAAACAGAGAAAAAATTAGTTGAGTAGATCGTTTCATAGATGCCCATATTTTTAGGGACCATTAACATGGAAAAACATTAATAAAAATCAAATTATGCCTCTCTATTTTGTGATACCTAAGTGCAGTTGAGGAAGAACCATGCACACCCTGTGGACAACCATCCATTAATGGAAGTAAGAAATATTGCTGTGTTGTTTACATAGACCTTACAAAATAATTAAGACTTATAAGATTTCTAAAATTCATAAAAAAAAGCAGGATAAAAAAATTACACCTGAGTGTGATGGCTTACACCTGTAATCTCAGCGGTAAGCCGAGATAAGAGGATTACTATGAGTTTAAGGCCAGCTTAGGCTGCAGAGTAAGACCCTATATAAAAAGTAAAACCCACCCCGACTATCAAATTGACTTTCTCACCTGTAGCAATGCATCCAGTCATATTTTGATTTAAAGCTAGAGTCTAGCTAGGGAGAACCACGCTGCTTCCTTTTGACCTATAAAGTCTTTCACAGTGTACAGGATGAAACTTCTTTTTCTCATTAATTTATTTACTTACTCATTTTATATCCTGATAGCTGTCTCTTCCATCTCCCCTCACAGAGTTCTTCCCCCATACTCCCTCTTTCTTTTCTGAGAGGGTGGGTTCTCCTGCCCCTGGTATTCCCCCACCTTGGCACATCAAGTCTCTTCAGGGATAGGCATGTCCTCTCCCAGTGAGGCCAGATGAGGCAGCCCAGTTGGGGGATGGATTCCACAGACAGGCCACAGCTTTGGGGATCTCTGCTCCAGTGGTTCAGAACCCATATGGAGTCTGAGCTACATATCTGCTACATATGTGCTACAACCTGTGTATGCTGTTTGGTTGGTGGTTCAGTCTCTGAGAGGCCCAAGTGTCCAGGTTAGTTTTTAAATTTGTCATCTTTTATTACCATCTTCATTTTCATGGACAAGGCTTCAATTCCTACCTCATCTCCTAAACAAGGACTAACTAGGCCAGGGCCTGCTTAGCTTCTGAGATTAGCTGAAATCACTCTGAAGAATCCTGGACATAGAAGCTTATGTTCAACATCACTAAGTGGGATTGGCTTGACCCTTTACTCTTTATCTTCCATGTATAACACAGTAAGGAGTAAAAATTAGTGTCTCCCCCTTCTGCACAAGGCATAATTTGCCTGAAGCTGGGAATACTTTTTATTTCTTTAAAGCCTTTGAAAAGTTTACTTTTTCCAATATTTTCTGAAACTATATACAAAACTAGAAATGGACAATTGCATTTAAACACAGGTAAAATTTATGAGGCTCTGAAGCTATGCTTTAAAGACTTCTCTGGACTTGAGCGGCAGGTCCCCTGCACTCCAGACACCGCCCGGACCTGAAGGGACTGGATCAACAGTTCTCTGCACCCAAATCCCGTGGGAGGGAGACCTAAACCTTCAGAGGGGCAGACACGCCTGGGAAGCCAGAAGAGCTACACTCTGCCCACATTTCTGACTCCAGAGGAAAACACCTAACGCCATCTGGGACCCTGGTGCACAGGGCCCCCCTGGGAAAAGGCGGCACAGGCCCTCCTGGTTGCCGCCCTCACAGAGAGCTCAACAGCAGCCCCCCACAAGCAACTTGTGCTGCGGGACCACAGGTCAGACCAACTTTTCTGCTCCAAGAGACCTGCCTAGTGGACTCAGGACATAGGCCCACAGGAACAGCTGAAGACCAGTAGACAGGAAAGACTACACGCCTGAAAGCAGAATACTCTGTCCCCATAACTGACTGAAAGAAAACAGGAAAACAGGTCTACAGCACTCCTGACACACAGGCCTATAGGACCGTCTAGCCAGAGTCAAAAATAGCAGAACAAAGTAACACTAGAGATAATCTGATGGCGAGAGGCAAGTGCAGGAACCCAAGCAACAGAAACCAAGACTACATGGCATCATTGGAGCCCAATTCTCCCACCAAAGCAAACACTGAATATCCAAACACACCAGAAAAGCAAGATCTAGATTTAAAATCACATTTGATCATAATGCTGGAGGACTTCAAGAAAGACGTGAAGAACTCCCTTAGAGAAAGGCAGGAAAACATAAATAAACAAGTAAAAGCCTATAGAGCGGAATCACAAAAATCCCTGAAAGAATTCCAGGAAAACACAATCAAACAGCTGAAGGAATTAAAAATGGAAATAGAAGCAATAAAGAAAGCACAAAGGGAAACAACCCTGGATATAGAAAACTAAAGGAAGAGACAAGGAGCCGCAGATACAAGCATCACAACAGAATATAAGAGATAGAATAGAGAATCTCAGGAGCAGAAGATTCCATAGACATCATCAACACAATGGTCAAAGATAATGTAAAACAGAAAAAGCTACCAATCCAATTCTTCAGAGAGTTAGACAGAACAATTTGCAAATTCATTTGGAATAACAAAAAACCCAAGATAGCTAAAACTATCCTCAACAATAAAAGGACTTCTGCGGGGATCACTATCCCTGAACTCAGGCAGTATTACAGAGCAATAGTGATAAAAACTGCATGGTATTGGTACAGAGACAGACAGACAGACCAGTGGAATAGAATTGAAGACCCAGAAATGAACCCACACACCTATGGTCACTTGATTTTTGACAGAGGGGCCAAAACCATCCAATGGAAAAAAGATAGCATGTTCAGAAAATGGTTCTGGTTCAACTGGAGGTCAACATGTAGAAGAATGCAGATCGATCCATGCTTATCACCCTGTACAAAGCTTAAGTCCAAGTGGATCAAGGACCTCCACATCAAACCAGATACACTCAAACTAATAGAAGAAAAAGTGTGGAAGCATCTCGAACACATGGGCACTGGAAAAAATTTCCTGAACAAAACACCAATGGCTTAAGCTCTAAGATCCAGAATCGACAAATGGAATCTCATAAAACTGCAAAGCTTCTGTAAGTCAAAGGACACTGTTGTTAGGATAAAACAGCAACCAACAAATTGGGAAAAGATCTTTACCAATCCTACAACAGATAGAGGGCTCATATCCAAAATATACAAAGAACTCAAGAAGTTAGACCGCAGGGAGACAAATAACCCTATTAAAAAATGGGGTTCAGAGCTAAACAAAGAATTCACAGCTGAGGAATGCCGAATGGCTGAGAAACACCTAAAGAAATTTTCAACATCTTTAGTCATAAGGGAAACGCAAATCAAAACAACCCTGAGATTTCACCTTACACCAGTGAGAATGGCTAAGATCAAAAACTCAGGTGACAGCAATGCTGGTGAGGATGTGGAGAAAGAGGAACACTCCTCCATTGTTGGTGGGATTGCAGACTGGTACAACCATTCTGGAAATCAGTCTGGAGGTTTCTCAGAAAATTGGACATTGAACTACCTGAGGACCCAGTTCTACCTCTCTTGGACATATACCCAAAAGATGTCCCAACATCTAATAAAGACACATGCTCCACTATGTTCATCGTAGCCTTATTTATAATAGCCAGAAGCTGAAAGAACCCAGATGCCCTTCAACAGAGGAATGGATACAGAAAATGTGGTACATCTACACAATGGAATATTACTCAGCTATCAAAAACAATGACTTTATGAAATTCATAGGCAAATGGATGGAACTGGAAAATATCATCCTGAGTGAGGTTACCCAATCACAGAAAAACACACATGGTATGCACTCATTGATAAGTGGCTATTAGCCCAAATGCTTGAATTGCCCTAGATGCACAGAACACATGAAACTCAAGAGGGATGACCAAAATGCAAATGCTTCACTCCTTCTTTAAAAGGGGGAACAAGAATACCCCTGGCAGGGAATAGGGAGGCAAAGTTTAGAACAGAGGCAGAAGGAAAACCCATTCAGAGCCTGCTCCACACGTGGCTCATACATATACAGCCACCAAACTAGAAAAGATGGGTGAAGCAAAGAAGTGCAGGCCGACAGGAACCAGATGTAGATCTCTCCTGAGAGACACAGCCAGAATACAGCAAATACATAGGCGAATGCCAGCAGCAAACCACTGAACTGAGAACAGGACCCCATTGAAGGAATCAGAGAAAGGACTGGAAGAGCTTGAAGGGGCTTGAGACCCCATATGAACAACAATGCCAACCAACCAGAGCTTCCAGGGACTAAGCCACTACCTAAAGACTATACATGGACTGACCCTGGCTCCAACCTCATACGTAAATGAATAACCTAGTAAGGGCACCAGTGGAAGGGGAAGCCCTTGGTCCTGCCAAGACTGAACCCCCAGGGAATGTGATTGTTGGGGGGAGGGCGGTAATGGGGGGAGGATGGGGAGGGGAACACCCATACAGAAGGAGAGGAGGAGGTGTTAGGGGGATGTTGGCAGTCAAACCGGGAAGGGGAATAACAATCGAAATGTAAATAAGAAATACTCAAGTTAATAAAGATGGAAAATAACTAAAGACTTCTCTGTAACTGATGACTGGGATTAGGGGGGAGGGGGAGAGACAAGGCAGGTGGATATTGTCATTGTACGCTGTGTACTTTTGTATTTTTTATACTATAACAGGATAAAAGCTATTCGTCTTATTTAGTGCTTCAGAGCTGTGAAGAGACACCATGACTGTGGCAACTCTTATAATGGAAAACATTTCATTGGGGCTGGCTTACACTTTCAGAAGTTTAGTTCATTATCGTGATGGCAGGAAGCAGGGACTCCTCCGGGCAGACATGATGGTAGAGTAGCTCAGAGTTCTGCACCTTGATTCACAGGCAGCAAGAGACTGCTTGAGTATATGTGAGACCATAAAGCCTACCCCTATAGTTACATACTTCCTTCAACAAGGCCACACGGATTTCCACAGGATCATACCTCTTAATAGTGTCACACTGCATGGGTCTATGGCAGTCATACCTATTTAAATCACCACAAGATAATAAGATTTTATCACATACAGCTGTACTTCTCTTTTCTTTTAAAATTATGTGTAGCACCTATTAGTTTCATAAATTAATGAGTTTCATCACGATCTTTCTATACATACATGTATTGTGATTGGTTGTGTCTACCCTTCGGCTGTTCTCTCTCACCCTTTTTCTTTCCCCATCTCTTTGAGTCCTTCTCCTTCCCTAACAGCCCCTCTTCCTCCTCCTTCTTTTCTTCCTACTCTTCTTGTCATTTAGTTCCACACATGGGAGAATACACAGGGATTTGTGTGTGTTTAGCTGAGAAATACGATGTCTCCTGCTTCAACCATAGTCTTGCAAATGACACAATTCTATTCTTTATAGCTGAGCAAAATGCAATTGGAGCTGCACGCTATCATCCCCCACTCCCCATTCAGTTGTGGATGGACAGGTAAGCGGATTCCATACCTTGGCTTCTGTGAACCAGGATGTAGTTCATGGGTGTGCATGTCTCTCTTCTGTATGCTGACTTCATTTCCTTTGCGTAGAGGCCTACAAGTGGTTTAGCTGGATCAGGTGGCCGTTCTTTTGTTAATTTTTTGAGGAAGAACCATATTGATTTCCACCAACACTGTGAAGAGCTCATTTTCCTCATACCCTTTCACCCTCAATACCTTCTGGTATTTGTTTCATTGTGTGTGGTACATGTATAGGTATGCGTAATCACATGTGTGCGGGCAAGTGGTGGACTGAGGTTAATAATATCTTCCTCAATCACCCTGAGTCCTATGATTATATGCAATCCTCTGTCTACCTGGCTTATTTATGGGTCTGGAAATCTAAGTTCTGGTCTGTGCATTTGTTCAGCAATTATGTTGTCTGCTGAGCCATCTCTTTAGCCACATTTATTTATTTTGACTGGATAATTTGGTTGAGGTGAGATGAACTCTTGACATGATTTGTATTTGTATTTTTCTGTTGAACATTATTGACAACTGATATGCAGCATTATTTGAAAGGTTTTGTGCACTCATTGTCACCATATCTGTTTCATGCTAGCACTCAGGGTTACAAGTTGTATTAATTAATTGTTTTATTAAATAACAAGAATTGGCTAGCATTTTCTCATTTAATCTCCCTTTTGTGTGGTAAGATTTATTTTTAACTTAAGTGATTAAAATCCTTAGTTTGAGGTGATAGGATGTTTGTGGCATTGCACAGAGATGACAGAAGCTGAGCAAGCACTCAACTTAGAAGCATTAAGGTACAGACTTGAACTTGGATCTGCTTCCACTCCAGCCCGAGGACACCTGACTTTATATGTTTCCTGTTAGAGACTGGTACCCAGCTAGAACAAGGAGGATCCACTCATGAGATGGCATTGTGCATGGTGCGGAATATTTTTTATTACTTACACCACACTTCTCTTCCAGTTAACCTGAAACTATTTGTGTACAGAGAAAGGGACTTCGTATTCACACAGACTTCTATATGATGTGGCCAGATGTTCTGTGAGGGTTGAGGCTTCCTGATGGGGATAGTTTAATGTAATACAGAATAGTGGGTCAGATGTGAGGTGTCCATCTGAGGGTTATACAGAATGGTGGGCAGCATGTGAAGTGCCCATCCATGTTTAAGGGTCACACAATGGTGGTCAGCGTGTGAAGTATCCATCAATGTCTAAGAACCACACTTCTGTGACCAGCATGTGAAGTCTGAGGGCTACACAGACACAGACACAGACACAGACACAGACACAGACACAGACACAGACACAGACACAGACACAGACACAGACACAGACTGTGAGACCACTTATGTATGTGTCAGTATCTAAGGATTGCATAGGTGGTTCTGGGGGCTTCAGGTGATTGACCTCTTTAGAAGTAAGTGGCAGCTATTTTATTGTTAAGCCTGAAGCAGAGCGACTGGGTATATGATAGAGATATTGCTGATTGTACAGATATACACAGCCTTATATAAAACAGCTGGAGAACTAGCTTAGAAGTTATGAGTATATACTGTTCTTACAGGGGACACAAGTTCATTCTCAGCACCCATAACAGGCACTTTAAAATTTTCCATAACCCCTGTCCCTATCTCCAGTTGGCCACATAGATCTTCCCACTCATCTTTCTTCTTCCTACTCACTTTATTTCAGCCTCCAAGTCCAGTAGTCATTCCCTGGGAACCTGCAGACCATTCTAGATAGAAGAGCAGAGAGGCTAACTATGTCTCTTAACCTCACTCTCTTCTCCTCTAAATCTAATTCCCCCAGTCTCACCTCTATTTCTGTAGTAGGCAAACTGCTGTGACCTCCCTCTCTTCTCTGCCCCCTTCTCCAGTGGGTCATGCAGATCTTCTTCTCCAACCTTCCTCCACACCTGTTATCTCAGCCCTGAGACCCCAGCAGACATTCTTTAAGAACTAGATGCTTAAGTCTGCCAGAGAAGGAATTAGGCCAGGGAATCAGAAAGTAGAGCTACAGTTCTTTACTCTCCCTCCTGTCCTCCATATGCAGCTCCTGGTCTCATTCCAAGCACTGTAGAGGACTATCTATTGTGGCCTCTCCTCACTCTATTCACCAAGAAAGCAGATTCTGGTGGAACAACCAGTGTATCTCCCTTCTGTGGACCCCTTCAGCTTGTCCTTCTTTTAGCATATCCACATTCCTAAATGTCAACTCCAAATACACAGAAACACATTTTACCTGGAACTCACAGTAGCCACACATATCAGAATCCCAGGAGGTTTTCTAAGAAGGCAACACACAGTCACCACATCCTCCTAAAAACCAAAGAGGGCAGCAGAAACCAAGAACTAAAATGCCACCTGACAAAGACAAGATCACAACAGACAACAAAGACCTAGATATCTAGAATCTGTTAGAACTGAGCAATCTTACCACAGCAGGCCCCGAGTAGTCTAACGTAGCTGAAGCACAAGTAAAAGACCTTAAAATAGATATAATGAATATGATATAGGTCCTTACAGAGGAAATGAATAAATGCCTTAAAGATGTCTTTGAAAACACAAACAATGGAAGGAAATGAACAAAACAGTCAAAGACCTGAAAATAAAGAAAATTCAAACTGATAGAAATATAGAAATGAAAAATTGAGAAGCCCAAACAGAAATGTCAGAGAAAAGCCTCACTAACTGAATACAGAGTGGAAGAGAGAATCTCAGGCCCAAAATGATAGTAGAAATGGACGTCTTGGTCAAAGTAAATGTTAAACTAAAAACTCCTGGTATAATGTAAGACACCAAAGGAATTTGGGACCCTGTGAAAAGACCAAATCTGAGAATGATGGGAATAAAGGACGGAGAAAACATTCAGGCTAAAGCCACAGAAAATACTTTCAACACAATCATAGAAGAAAATTTCACAGGGGAAAAAGGGAAAAAGATCAAGTAACATATAAAGGCAGACCTATTAGACTAATTATACTTTTAATTGAAGACTCCAAAAGCCACAAATGGCCAGCCCAGACAACTATATTTAGTAAAACTTTCAATCACCATATATGGGGAAAATAAGACATTTTATGATAAAAATAAATTTAAGTAATGTCTATGTATAAATTCTGCCCTACAGAAAGTGCTAGGAAGAAAACTCCAACTTAAAGAAGTTAATGACACCCAAGAAAATGCAAGAGATAAACAATCCAAAAATAGCAAATCAAAAAAGGGGAAACACACACACACACACACACACACACACACACACACACACACACACACACACTATGGTTTTTGGAATAGTAATGTATATTCTGTGATGCTTGATGTATGTGATCTGCTTTTTGATTTTGATTTTATAGGGGATTACAGCTAGGAGATTACTAGTTACTTAATAACACATCTGAAACATGCTTGAACTAAAAGAAGAAATAAAAAATCCAAATAAAACAGATGCCACAAAAGAAATAAAATTTGAGGCTGAAATCAATAAAATAGAAACAAACAAACAATACAAAAAAATCAATGAAACAAAATTGGTTCTTTGAAAACATAAATAAGGTTGGCAAACCCTTATTCAAATGAACTAGAAGATAGAGAAAGAATGTCTTAGTTAGGGCTTCTATTGCTGTGAAGAGACACTATGGCCAAGGCAACTCCTATAAAGGACAACGTGTAGTTGGGGCTGGCTTATGGGTTCAAAGATTCAGTCCATTATCATCAAGGTGGGAAACATGGCAGTGTCAAGGCAGTCATGGCACTGGAGGAGCTGAGATTTCTAAATCTTGTTCTGAAGGCAACCAGAAGACAGTCTCTAGGCAACTTGGAGGAGGGTCTCAGAGCCCCCACAGTGACACACTTTCTCCAACAAGGACATAACTACTCCAACAAGGCTATACCTCCTCATAGTGCCACTTTCTGGGCCAAGCATTCAAACACATAAATCTATGGGGCCCCAGCACATTCAAAGCACTAATTCCATTTTCTGGCTTGTTCAAGCACATGAGTCTATGGGAGTCATACATAGCCATGGCATAATGCAAAATACATTTAGTGTACTTCAAAGTCTTCACAGTCTATAGCAGCCTCAACAGTGCTAAAAGTCTGAAGTTCAAAGTTTCCTCTGAGTTCATGGAATCTCCTAGCTGTAATCCCCTATAAAATCAAAATCAAAAAGCAGATCACATACATCAAACATCACAGAATATACATTACTATTCCAAAAACCATAGTGAGGAAATACTGAACCAAAGCAAGGCAAGAAACCAGCTGGGCAAACTTCAAACTCAATGTACGGTGTCAAAGCGCTCTTCAGATCTTCAGTTCCTTCAGCTTTGCTGACTTCAACAAGTTTTTTTTCCTCTTGGGCTAGTTTCACTTCCTGTTAGCTGCTTTCCTCAGCAGATATCCCAGGACTTTGGCATCTCTAACATCTTGGGGCTTCCATGGCAACTTCAACTTCACAGCTTCTTATTTCCATGTCTGGTATCTAACATGATCTTCTGGGATCCTCTAAAGGTCTTGGGTCACATCTCCTGCTCTGCCCTCTGTAGAATCCTAGGCTCTGCTTGATTCCACTCCATTGCTGCTGCTGTTCTTGGTGATCATCCCATGATTCTGGCATTTCCAGTACACTGGGGTCTTTCACGGAAACTAGGCATCTCCAATAGTCTCTCATAGCTTCTCTTCATGGTGACGAATCTCAACTCCTTTGCATGACCTCCTGCATTCTGAACCATCAACTGCAATTGGAGCTGCACTTTGACCAATGGCCTCTCACAGTGCTGAGACTCAGTTGCCCTCCATAACCCCTTAATGCCTTCAACACCAGTACCACCTGGGAGATTCCCACATATTACCAAATCTAGCTACAGCACAAGGTACAAGCTTGGTTATCTCTGGAACACAGATTCTTTGTGCTCTCAAAAAGTACTTCACGGAAGATTTCACCTCAGTGATACTAGTCTCTTAACCACTGCTAATTTCTTAGCTCCAGCTAACCAGCATCAATTGTCCTAATATTTTCTTGTATCCTTGACTCTAAAGCCAGAGCCACATGGCTGAAGCTGCCAAGTTCTGCTGCTTGCTGGGGCTGGAATATGCACCAGCCCCCATTTTATTACATTATCACAAGCTTTCTGTTTTCCAACTCCTTTACTGCCTGAGCTTGACTGTCCTGGAACTTGCTCTGTAGATTGACCTTGAAGTTAGTGGTCGGCATGGCTCTGTCTCTTGAATGCTGGGATTGAAGGAATGCATCACCATGCCTGAGCCTAAGCTTTACATTATAGATCTTAATCAATTGTAGTGGGTTGGTTTAATGCTGCTTGAATTCTAATGCTAATCTAATGTAATCTGGGGCCTTCAAAACTGGTTGCCCCAGAGATGAGAGAGTCTGCACATATGTAGATGTTGGTCCCAGTTAATTCTGATTGGTAAATATAGATGCCAATAGCCAATAGCTGGGAAGAGTAGACATAGGTGTGGGTTAGGTTTGTTGGGCTTGAGGCCATGAGGAAGAAGAAGACAAACGTGTAGGAGAGGAGAAAGGAGGAAACACCATGGGTTATCTGAGCCATAAAAACGTGACAATGGGCTGGCCAATTGGAGTTAAGAGTGGTCAAGGTGGAACATAGTAAATAGTAAGCAATAACTTGGGGTTATTGATAGGAAAGTAAATTCTAACAGCGTGGAGGGTAGGCAGCTGCCAGCTATTGTGCTGCTTAAGGTATACTAAAAATTTAAAGGTTGTGTGTATGTCTTTCATTCAGGAACTCAACAACCAAAGGTGAGATAGAAACCCTGGACTGGGATTTTAAATATTTATTACATCAGGAAACCAAGAATGGCCATCACAATTCATCCCTGTCAATTCAGTACATAATTATATCTCCTTATGTCCAAATGAAAGCAAAAACCAGGTTATAATAATGCTAACATGATATAACTCTCCCTCAGCCAACTGCAAATGAATGAGTTTAGCTGGGTAAGATGTTGCCCTGAGGTCTTCCATTTAATATCCTTGAACACAGGATTTAGCTCCATTTCATTTCCTGGTGTCCTTTTATTACTTGAACCACACACTCTGTGTTTTTTCTTTAAAAGCTTGCTATATTTGATCAAAGCCCTCCTCATAAGATTGAACCACAGGACAGAGTCTAAACTTGGTTGATTTGAGGTTTCCTTTGTCAATGCGATTAATTTTATGAATCTTTTCACCTTAGCCTCAGGTAGACTCTTTAGATAATGGCAAAGGGCAGTCACATTCTTCACCAAAACATCACAAGGAAAGTCTTTAAGGCACATGCTTAACTTCTTCTCTTCTGAAACATCTTGAACCAGGACTTAATAGTTCAAATCACCCTCACCGCCAATGTCTTCCATATTCCTAATAAGATGTCCCATTAAGTCCCACTTAAAGCATTCTAATGCTTTGTCAATCCAAAATTCCCCAGTCTACATTCCTCCAAACAAAAGCATGGTCTGGCCTATCTCAGTAATACTTGACAACTGGTACCAATTTCTGTCATAGTTAGGATTTACATTGCTGTGAAGAGACACCATGACCAAGACAACCCCTAGGAAACATTTAATTGGGGTTGGCTTATAGGTTCACAGGTTCAGTCCATTATCATCAAGGTGGAACACGTGGTGTTGTCCAGTCAGGTATGGTATGGAGGGAGCTGAGAGTTCTACATCTTATTCTGAAGGCAACCAAGAGAAGACTGTCTTCAGACAGCTAGAAGGAAGGCCTCAAAGCCCACCTCCACAGTGACATTCTTCCTCCAACAAGTCCATACATATTCCAATAAGGCCATTTCTCCTATTTCTGGGCTAAGCATATTCAAACACATGGCTCTATGGGGATCAGTTCAAATCACTACAAGAAATATATAAATTAATGATATTAGAAACCAAAATGTGTACATAACAGCAGACACAGAAGGCATCCATAGAATCATAAGGACATATTTAAAAAACTCATACTACACAAAATTGCAAAAATCTAAAACAACTGCATAAATTTCTCAATACATACAGCATATAAAAGTTAACCCCAAATCAGCTAAGCAATTTAAAGAAATCTATAACTTCTATTGAAATAGAAGCAGTCATTAAAATTCTTCCATCCAAAAATATCCCGGGGTCTGTCAATTTTAAAATTATAGCAGACTCAAAGAATAGTTAATACCCATCTCCTTCACATTATTTAGCATAATAGAAAGAAAAAAGATATTACCCAATTCCTTTTGAGAGGCTACAGTTGCTTTGAAACCCAAACTCTATTAAAGACTCAACAAAGAAAGAATTATAGACCAATATTCCTCATTCAAGAATGTCAAAAAATTATCTGCTGTAATCTTAGAGATGCATGCATATAAGTCAACGTATATAAGTCAATAAATATCACCCAGCATATAAACAATTGAAAGACAAAAAAACAAAAAATAAAAAAACCAAAAACAAAAGCAAAAAACCACATGACCCTTTCTTTAGATGCAAACAGGGCTTTGACAAAATCCAACACCCTTTTATGATAAAAGTCCTGGAGAGATTGAGAATACAAAGGACATTCTTCAATATAATAAAGGCAGTTTATAAAACTGTATAGCCAACATTGATTTAAATGAACTTAAATAGAAACTCAAAGCAATTCTACTAAAATCAGGAAGAAGACACAGTTGTCCACTTTCTCTATACCTATCCAGCATAGCACTTGAAGTCCTAGCTAGAGCAGTAAGACAACCAAAGAAGATCAAAGGGATACAAATTTGAATGAAAGAAATAAAAGTTTCTTTATTTGCAGATGATATATGATAGTATACCTAAGTGGCCTGAAAAAGTTCCCATCAGGCAACCCGTTATGCTGATAAACACTTTCAGCAAAGTAGCTGGATAAAAAATTAACTTCTGCAAATCAGTAGCCCTCCAATTACAAAAGATAGATATAATGAAATAGAAAGCATGGAACCATCACCTTTAACAATAGCCTTGGAGCAATGACAACCAAACCAAGCAAGTGAAACCATTAAGACATTGAAGAAAGAAACTGAAGAAGATATCAGAAGATGGAAAGATCTCCCACGGTCATGGATTTTTAGGATTAACAGCAAAAATGGCCATCCTACCAAAAGCCATTTACAGATTCAATGCAATCCCCATCAAAAGTGCAATACAGTTCTTCATAGAACTTGAAAGTACAATATGCAACTTTATCTGGGATATCAAGCAATCTTGAACAATAAAAGAAGTTCTGGAGTTATCACCATATACGATTTCAAGTTGTAACACAGAGCTATAGTAATAAATATAGCATAATATTGCACTGATCAATGGTGTCAAATGGAACTCCCAGAAATAAATGCAGACAACATATGGCTACTTGAGTCTTGATAAAGAATCCAGAAACACACACTAGGAAAAAGATAGCATCTTCAACAAATGGTGTTAGTCAGATTGGATGTGACAGCTTACAGAATGTGAAAAGAGCTTTATCAGCTATGTACCTGACTTTATGCTAATAACCCAAATAGTTAAAGAACTTAAGAAACTGTATATCAGGAAAACAAACAAACTAATTAAAATGGGATGCAGCGATAGGAAATGAATTCTCAAAAGAGAAAACCCAAATGGCTGAGAAACATTTAAAGAAATGTTCAACATCCCTAGCTAACAGGAAAAAGCATATTACAACAACTTTGAGATTTCATTTTACATCCATCTGAATGGCTAAGATCAATAAACAAGTGATGTCTCATGCTGGTGAGCAGGTGGAGTAAGGGGAACACCCATCCATTTCTGGTGGGAGTGCAAACTTGTTCAGCTATTATGGAAATCTCAGTGTGATGGTTCCTCAGGAAGATGGGAATTGATCTACCTCCAGATCCAGTAATACCACTCACAGATGTATACTCAAAGGATATGTTGTCCTATCTTGGAGATAGGACTTACTTAACAAATACTTATGTTTTGTTTGCTCTGTTCATAATAGCCAAGAATAAGAAACAATGTAGATGTCCCTCAACAAAAGAACAGACAAAGTACATGTGGTGCTTTTAGAAAATGGAGTATTACTCAGGTCTTAAAAGAGGGGAAATTATGAAATTCACAGGTACATCGATGGAACTAGAAAAAAATCAACTTAAGTGAGATATTCCAGACCCAGAAGGAGAAATATGATGTGTATTCACTTGTATGTAGAGATTAACTGTTAAGTCAATGATAACCAAGCTTCAATTCACCAAACTAAGTGACTGGAAGGTCAGATCCATCTTCCTAGGAAAGAAAAATAGAATAGGTACTTCTTATAGATATAATAGATATATATAGTTATAAAATATGTATTTATGTATACATCTATAAAATATTACATTATATATATTTATGAATAAATAAATGTGGTCTAAATGAAATCACTAAATATTGAAGATAACCCCAATTCACCATCTCTTATCACCAAATGATTGAGTTATTGACCAAAGGGGTCCCATGGGACTAACCAAGCAATCCATGCTGTTGCCAAGAATATAGGTTGCTCTCCATAAACTGATAATAAGCCCCCATTTCTGAAGATAACACCTACACCTCATTAAACATGGAGAAGTTGAGCTGGTGCCTACACAGAGCTTTCAGCCCTATGTGCTAGTGGCTTTGGAGAGGGAGGTACCCCACATACTCTCAAAGCAGAAATGTAAGCACTGCATCAACCACAAACACTTTGATCTACAATGGTGACCTGTCAGCAAGATATTCTAAGGCAATGGTGGCACAAAGATTATAGGATTAACTAACAAACATCTGGTTTGACATAAGGACCATTCAACAAAAAGGAACCCATAGGTAACACTTCTTGGATGACCAAGAACCTGAGAGTAGGATAGCCAAGGGATTTAGGGTAATACCACTGTTCTACAATAAAACAAAACATAGCAACACCATGACTCTTAGTGTCATTCTGCTATACTCATAGATCAGTGTCTTTCTCAGCCATTTTCAGAGAAGATTCCTCCTGAAACGAATACAGAGACTATATATAGCCAGACATTGTGTTGAGAGTGAGACCTTGGAACATTCAGCCCTCAAAGCACTCAGTGAACCTGAGGAAGACAAGCCAGAAAGAGTCTAAGATATAGAGGGGATGGAGGGCATTATAAAGATGGCCCTTTTAATCAATAAAACAAAGTACATATGAATTCACACAGACTGAGGCTGCATGTACAGGGCCTATGTGGCTTTACACCCAGATGGGACCCTAGGGCTGAGAACAGAATTGGACCCATCCCCTATCCCTAAGCAAGAAGCAATCATCAATTGATTGTCACCTACAAATGAAAATCGAATTTTCTTCAAGGGAGTCTCACTCCAAGGGAATCAATCTATTCTTATGAGTAAGCTGTATTCTCATTAGTAGATGGACAACAGAACACAAATTCAACTGCATCTTTGGGAGTTTCTTGTCTTACTATGTCATATCTGGGTCTTTCTTTCTTTCTTTCTTTCTTTCTTTCTTTCTTTCTTTCTTTCTTCTACTAATGTATAATGTATTTCCATATATATATGTATATATGTATGTATGTATGTATATATAAAATAATTTTTTTCTAATAATCTATGTGAGGTATTTTTTCTTTTCTCTTTTAACCCTACAGGTCCTTTTTGTATACATAATGGTTTCCAGTTTAGTGTTTTTAAGGTATTCCTAAATGTGTGAACAAGTAGGTCTCTGTTTCTTGTTTATTCTCTTTTCCCTCTATTTGTTTGTTCTGTCCTATTTTGATGTGTTAGTTTTAGTTTTGTCTTATTATATTATATTTTATTTTACTATAAAAAGCATAAAAAACCCTCTAGCCAGGTATATATACATACACACACATATACAAAACACTTATATATACATGTATACATGTGAACATAGACATATGTATACAAATATACATATGTTTATATTACATATACAAAATGTATATATATATACATTTTTCCTAAATGTTGAGAATTAGAAAGTAAATGGAAAAGTTTAAAAACTCATATGCACACATATATACACAATTATGTGTTTATACGTACACATATATTTCCCCCTAAATTTTGAGAATTAAAATGTAAATTGGAAAAGTTTTTAAGAAATCTCAATTTGTGCTTTAAAAGAAGCAGGTGTGCTTTGGATTTCCAAGTCAGGGGAAGTCATATTCCCAATGTCTATTATTACCTATCATTAATTCATGTTTTCACAGTAGTGAAAAGTTCTCTTCAGACTGTCTGAGTGCAATATGCTGTTAATATCTTTTCCCCTTTTCATGGCCTGATTCTTCGCTGAGATGAGAAAGAAAATAACCATCCCTTGAAAAAGAGCAATGTTTTTATTTATCAACATGGAGAGTCTGAAGTATGTAGTATCAGAAGCATTAAAATATTACATGCTTGGCCAACCAAGAGTGACAACTGTGGCTTCACAAACAATCTGTATGGAAAACATCCTTCCTGAGGTTTATATAAAGCACACACAGTGTAGTCAATATGACCACAGTTCAATACAATATTTTTTTATGCAATCAAATGAATAGCACATTTGTCCAGAGAGTGCTAATGTAACTATTGTAAGGTTATTAGCAAAGCAGAGAGTTCTGTGTGGAGAAAATACTTTTATATCCATGCTATAATGGAACGTAGAATTTCCATAATAGCTTTCTCTGTCGGGAAAAGGTGGCCATTAATTGAGTTGATTTCCCATCAGAGAGTGGTGATTGTCATTGTTTTCAAACAGTGATGATTTTTATATGAACACAAAATATCAGTCTATGACTCCTAACAGCACTTTCAGAAACAAGAGGGGTGTTAATTCAAGTTCCCTTGTAATTTCCTAGATCTTTATATATTCTCTTCAGTCACTCTGAGTCATTGCTGAGGGGATAGGTGGCAGCCTCCATGGACACAGGAGTCAAGAGTGTGGTCTCTTAGAGGAGATGTCTGTGTCTGTAGACAGTAGAGATGACAATTAAGTGCTATCTTTACTTTTCAACTCCTGTAATTCCTTGTGCAACTCTATTATCTTACTTCAAATACATGTAACTTGCTAAAGCTAACTTTACCCCTTTATGATCTTGGTCTGTGCTGACACATTTCTCACTGTATGCTGCTCCTACTTCCTTAAACATCTCTTGGCTCCTTTTTCCTACCCATCATTTACTTCTGTTTTTGCCAAAGGATTTGTTCATGTATCTTGTAGTGTCTTCTAGAGACTTCTCTCATTGCGTACTATGTATGCATTGTTTTTCCTTGTTATTATTTTCTTGTTATCCATTTTATCCACAACTGTGAAGATACAGGAATGGTGGGAATGGCATCCCAGCAGACAGAACAAGAAACAGATATCAAGAGAGCCAGCCTAAAGGTTAGAGTTAATATGGTCTTCCAAGGGATCACAGAAACCTCGGCTTGGGAAAAATCCATTGATCCTGTAAGTTTAGAGCCAAACATCAGACAACTGGTTCTATCTTGCTTTCTCGGCTCAAAAAGTTTTTGTACTTATTAATATTGCTCTAAAGTTTAGGAAAGAACAATTTTCCTTTTCCAATTAGGAAATAACATAAATATCATTGGAAAATATGAATTTGCAAACTATCTCACACACACACATACATACTCACTCACACACACACACATGCATCTATAAACACATACATGCACTTATACATACATCCATCCATATACTCAGAAACACACACACACACACACACATACACACACACACACACACAGTCATACACACACACACGCACACACACTCTTCATGAAATTAGAGACTACCAGTGTTGAGTAGTGGTTACAGAAGTAAGAAAAAAGGGAAGGCAATTACCCCTGTGAGTGAGTAAAGTGTCTGTAGAATGACTGTGTGTGTGTCGGGGGCGGGGAGGCGAACAAAGAAAAGCTGAATGGAGTTTTATCTTCTCCACTTCCACTGGTATCTCTAATGAAAGAAGCGAAGAGAAGCAAATATAAAACCCAGGAGAACCTCCATGGATGTCTATATAAGAAGTACATGCAGGTCCTGCAGAATAGAAGTCTGATCTCGAAGAGGAGTTCCAAACAGTTGTGAGCCACAATGTGGGTGCTGGGAACTGAATTTGGGGCCTCTTCAAGAGCAGCCAGTGCTGTAAATGAAAGAATCATTTTTCCACCTCCCCGTTTATTGCAAGAGTGAGGGGGCTGTGCAGGGCACAAGAATGCATGTTTAAGTTGGAGGACAACTTATAGATGAGTGTTTCTTTCTGTCTATCATGTGAGTTCTTACGATGAAATTCAGATCATCAGGTTTGTCATCAATGGCTAAATCATCTTACCCATCCATGAAGTTCATTGATTATAATCTTTTTTTTGCTATAAGGAAAATTTGCATTCACCTTAAATAGTTTTCTGTCCAAATTATGTGGCTAATACTACCTTTATTTGATAATAAGTATTGTTTGGGGGCATGTTAAAAAACCCTGAAGATATTGGTTACTTAATACTAATGCTACAGCTTTCGCCACGTGAAATCAGATAGGGAAATAACTATAGTGTTAACTATGAATGTCTTCTGATGTTCTCAGTTGCTGCCAATAGGGTAATGGTGTTATGTGCATTAAAACGTTTATTTATTCTTAGTAATATTGGTCAGTTAGGTTACTTTAAAACCAACATCTGATACATAAGTGAACTTTAGGAGTCGTTCTTTATCATAAGGGCATGGTTTTGGTTTTCATATTGAAGAATGAAGCTGCACGTTGGAAGCACACCAGTGTCTTTCCTCAGGCCCCCCAGACAAGTCTGTTGATGTTGAGCACATTTCAAGCTATTTCTCTGTCCACTGTAAGTTTCAGGAAGAGAAGGGGCATGCTCTGTGCTGTGTGCATTTCCTGGTGACTGATGTACCTCTTTTCTGAGGCCTTCAGGGTCCCATAAGAGTCATTAGTCTTATAGTTTGTCATTGAGCTGGGGCAAAAACTGTGATGACAGCCATGCATATTTTCTCATAAAAGCCTGTGAACAGAAACGCTATTTACCAAAACCCAACAGACCCTTCCATGGGCTTCCTCGGAACAAGAGTCCCACCCTTTCACTCTCCTGGCAATGTGAGTTTGAATTATTGAAGGGCTGGAGACACATTGTTTTTGAAATAGAGGAGAACATACATGGCACATGATTGTAATTTCAGGCTTCAGGTGACTGAGGTAGGAGACTTGTAGATACAAGGCCAGCTTGGGTTATACTATGAGACCCTGTCCAGTAAAGCGCAAAACTCTATTAAAACCATTTGACCAACCAACCAACCAACCAGCCAACCAACCAACCTATGCCCCAACCAACCAGCCAACCAACCAATCAACCAACCAACCAGCCAACCAACCAATCAACCAGACCAACCCGCCCACTCACCCACCCACCCACCAAATAAAGCAGACATTCAAAAAAGAAAACAGAAAGAGAAAGCTCACAACTGCTTCTCTGTCATTGAGAACAAGACATCATCCCTTCTATTACCTAAAATCTAATTATGTTAGTTCTGATTTTAAAAAAATAATTTCTTTTGTTTACAATTTGTATTATACATTTTTTATTTTTTTATTTGAGTGATAGCTTTCTTTTTCTTTCTTTCTTTTTCTTTTTTCTTTATTGAATTTTTCTTTTTTATTTTTCTTGGATATGTTAGGCATTTACATTTCAAATGTTATCGCCTTTTGTCACCTCTCATATCCCCTCCCCCAGCTTCTATGAAGATGCTTCTACTCCCACCCATGTATTCCCACCCACTTACCTGCCCTGACATTCTCTTACACTGGAACATCAAACCTCTCCTCCCATTGATGCCTGATAAGGCCATCCTCTGCTACATATGTGGCTGGAACAATAGGTCAATCCCTGTGTACTCTAGGGTAGTGGTTTAGTCCCTGGGGGCTCTGGGGGATCTGGTTGGTTGATATTGTTGTTCTTATGGGGTGGCAAACTCCTTATGCTCCTTCAGTCCTTTCTCTAACTCCTCCATTGGGGACCTATTTCTCAGTTCAATGGTTGGTTGCGAGCATCTGCCTCTATATTTGTCAGGCTCTTGCAGACCCTCTTGGGAGACAGCTATATCAGGCTCCTGAGAGGGTGCACTTCTTGGCATCTGCAATACTGTCTGGGTTTGGTGACTGTATATGTATAGGCTGGATCTCCAGATGGGACAGTCTCTGGAGGGCCTTTCCTTCAGTCTCTGCTCCACACTTTGTCTCTGTATTTCCTTCTGTTGGTATTTTTGTTCCTCCTTCTAAGTAGGACTGAAGCATCCACACTTTTGTCTTTCTTCTTCTTGAACTTCATGTGGTCTATAAATTGTATCTTGGGCATTCTGAGATTTTGGGCAGTCCACTTATTAGTGAATGAATACCATGCGTGTTCTTTTATGATTGGGTTTCCTTCCTCAGAGTGATATTTTCTAGTTCCATCCATTTGCTTATGAATTTCATAAAGTTGTTTTTAATAGCTGGGTAGTACTCCATTGTGTAAATGTACCATATTTTCTGTATCCATTCCTCTGTTGAAGGACATCTAGGTTCTTTCCAACTTCTGGCTATTATAAATAAGGATGCTATAAACAGTGGAGCATGTGTCCTTGTTATATGTTGGAGCATCTTTTGGGTATATGCCAGGAGTGGTATAGCTGGGTCCTCAGGTAGTACTATGTCCACTTTTCTGAGGAACCGTGAGACTGATTTCCAGAGTGGTTGTACCAACTTGCAATCCCACCAACAACTGAGAAGTGTTTGTTCCTCTTTCTCCACATCTTTGCCAGCATCTGTTTTACCTGAGTTTTTAATCTTAGCCAATCTGACTGGTGTGAGGTGGAATCTCAGGGTTGTTTTGATTTGCATTTCCCTGATGACTAAGGAGGTTGAACATTTCTTTAGGTGCTTCTCAGCCATTCAATATTCCTCAGTTGAGAATTCTTTGTTTAGCTTTGTACCCCATTTTCAATAGGGTTATTTGATTCTCTGGAATCTAATTTCTTGAGTTCTTTGTATATTTTGGATATTAGCCCTTGATCAGATGTAGGATTGATTAAGATATTTGCCCAATTTGTTGGTTGCCGTTTTGTCCTAATGACAGTGTGTTGGCATTCTGTCTAAGCTCTACCTCCACAGCTACCTGGGAATAACCAGATATGCTCCATTCCACAGTTGCCTGGCAACAGCCAGCTGTGCCTGGCTATGAAGGGGGCTGCTTGTCCCCTCTTTTCTCTCTTACCCCTCTCTTACCTCCTTCTTGCTTTCTCTTTGTTCTCTCCTCTTCCCTGCTTTTCCCCTCTGTCCCTGCTCCTCCCCTCTCTCCCTTCCTCCACGTGCCCATGGCTGACTTTTACTTCTCCCCTCTTCTACTCTTCTTCTCTCATTAAACCTCTCCATGTGAAACCATGTTGGTTTGGTACGTTCTGTCCAGGTACAAGCCGAGATTCAAACCCCAACATTGGTCCTAACTTTGGTCCTAACACAGTGTCCTTTGCCTTACAGAAGCTTTGTAATTTTATGAGGTCCCATTCTTGATCTTAGAGCATAAGCTATTGGTATTCTGTTCAGGAAAATTTCTCCAGTGCCCATGTGTTCAAGGCTCTTCCCTACTTTCTCTTCTATTAGATTCAGTGTATCTGGTTTTATGTGGAGGTCCTTGATCCACTTGCACTTAAGCTTTGTCCAAAGTGATAAGAATGGAGCTATTTGCATTCTTCCACATGATGACTGCCAGGTGAACAATCTTGATTTTTAAAATGTTTCAATGTTTATGTATTTTATTTTTTTGTATTACATAGCTGTTAATGCTCATGTTGGGATCCTCAGATAATTAGGAAATACTAGAGTGTATTTCTTTGACCTAAATAAGTAACATGGACCCAGAGATTTGTGTATCTGGACTCATGTACTTACAAAATGTGTGCTGCAAATTTCTGTGGGTAAAGCTTAGTGCTGAAGTATTTACGTGGTGTACATGAAACTGAATTTCTTACCCAATATCATTCCCAAATACACATATGGGACACTCTTCTTTCTAAAAACCCTCCACTCAAATACATTCTTCTATTAACAAAACAGTCTGCTAGCTGTGGAGTGCAGAGGGGAAGAGCCCTTTGATGAAGTTAGTTATTGTTTGTACCTGTGATTGCAGGACTCTGGCACCTGAGCATCTACTCACTAAATGCCTTTTCAGCCCAGTATCTGCGTGCTTGGAGCTGGCTACTGAGACTTCTCCTTGAAGTTTTATTTTTAATACATGAGATTTCAAAGGCCTCATTATCCATATGTTGAAGGTTTTCGGTAAACATTTTATGTAGTCACCAAGGAACAGCTCAAAAATACACCCATAGTGTTCTCTTCAGACTGTTATTAGAACTATTAGTGCATATCACTAAACATGCTGGTGGGATGCACTGTAACATTCCTCATGTGCCTATACCATACCGTGTGGGGATTTTACCCGCACAGCTGCCCTAGAGTAAGGGAAGTATAGGATAAAGGCTGATGAAAAATTTATAAATAATGTGTAAAGTCATATAGGGTGGAGATGAGAAGTGTCATAGGAGAAAAAATTAGAGTCAGGGACACAGGTGGTAGGGAGTGTAGTTTAGAGAAGAGAGTACAATATTAAATAAGACAGACAAAGGTGAACATTGGAACCCTGATTCAAAGGGCCTTTGCTCAAGGGCTAAATGCATTTCATAATCATCCTTGGCTTTTCTCTCTTACACACATCCAGCCCTCCAGCCAATACTTTGCACATTCTTCAATCTGAATACTCCTTTCTAATGGCCTGTTAGAGTAGGGAGTCCTAAGAAAAATATAAACAGTAGCCTATTCAAAGATCTCTCTTTCAACCCACTTCCCTCTTGCCCATTACAATAATGAGGTCAAGTGGTTCTTGGATCTGAAAATCTGCAGCTGCTATCAACAGTTTCTTAGCAACAATTTTTAAAAATAAATATTGATTCATTCATTTATTTTCAAGACAGGGTCTCACATAGTCATGAATTCATTATGTAGCTCAGGGTGCCCCTGAACTGACCCTACTATCTCCAGTCCCCAAGTGCGGTATTACAGATAAGTGTCACCATGCCTGGCTTTATTTCTGATTAACATTATTAAAAACTCACGTAGTTAAAAAGACACGAAAGGATACATAGTAAAATTAAGTCTTCACATCTCTTCCTAGGCTTTCTTTAGGAGGAAACTAATTACCAACTCTTTCAACTATTCCTAAAATTATCCTCTGCATTTGAAAGTGTATATACATCTATAGGTTATTTTTAACACACAAACCCCATTTCTTTTTTTAAAATTTTTATTAGATATGTTTCTTTACTTACATTTCAAATGTTATTCCCCTTCCCAGTTTCCTGTCCATAAGCACCCATTCCCTCCCCTCCCTCTCCCCCATACGGGTATTCTCCCCATACATCCCCCTTACTGCCCCCCAATATTCCCCTGCACTGGGGGTCCAACCTTGGCAAGACCAAGGGCTTCCCCTTCCACTGGTGCCCCAACAAGGCTATTCTCTGCTACATATGCAGTTGGATCCCTGGGTCAGTCCATGTCTAGTCTTTCAGTAGTGGATAAAACCCATTTCCCATTGCTTTTAGCATACTTTCTATACTTAAGTGTGCGTTGAATTTTAATTGCACACTTAATTTTAATTTGTTTAAAAGACATAGTTGTTCATTTCTGTTTTACTATGAACAGATATTTGGGCTGATTTACTTTTTTTCTTTCCTTTTCAATACAATATTTCTGTTTTCACTGAAAATAATATTTTCCATACTGTCTTAGTCAGTGTTCTATTGCTGTCCAGAGACTTCATGACCATAGCAGCTCTTATAATAAAAAGAAATCATTTAATTGAGGTTTGCTTACATTCAGAGTTTTAGTCTCTTATCATCATGGTGGGAAATGCGGTGGCATGCAGTCATACATCATACTGCTGGAGAGGTAGCTAATCAGTGGGCAGGAGAGAGAGAGAGAGAGAGAGAGAGAGAGAGAGAGAGAGAGAGAGAGAGAGAGAGAGAGAGAGAGAAAGAGAGAGAGAGGAGGGGGAGGAGAGACAAAGACTGGGCTTGGCTTGAGCATTTGAAACTTCAAAGCCCACACCTAGTGACACATTTCCTCCAACTAGGACTCATCTACTCCAACAAGTCCACATTTCCTGTCAAGTAGCACCACTCTCTAATGACCAAGCATTCAAATACATGAGCCTATGGGGAGCCATACCTATTCAAACCACTACATACACAACGGATTCTGATCATGGCTTCCCTTCCTAATCTCTTCCCAGATCTTCTATACCTCTCCACTCATCCAAACAAACAGACAACCCCCTTCCCCCCAAAAAAACCCAGAATAAAATGGAACAAATTATAAGCATGAGAAAGACAAAAACATGTACAGGCACACATACACACACACCTTAACCCCCCAAATCAGAAACCATAATATATAAGCAAAATGCCCAAACAAAGCATTATGAAACAATAAACCCTCCAAAAATAACATTAAATTTGTTTTGTGTTTGCCAGCTATTGCTGGGCACCTGGCCTGTCCTATATATGTTTTGTATATCTAATGAGACTTCATTGGAGAAGACTGATTTTCCTTCACAAGTAGTTAACATGTTAGGGACAGGTTCTGGATTAGGGAGAGGTGCTTGTCTCTACCTGTCCCTCTCAGTGCTAGGACCTTGCCTGGTTTGAACTTATGTAGGACCTGTACAGGTAGCCACAATTTCTGTGAGTTTGTATGTTGTTGTAAAAATATATATAAAAAAAATCCATGTATAGTCTTTGGGTAGTGGCTTAGTCCCTGGAAGCTCTGGTTGCTTGGCATTGTTGTTCATATGGGGTCTTGAGCCACTTCAAGCTCTTCCAGTCCTTTCTCTGATTCCTTCAACAGGGGTCCCGTTCTCAGTTCAGTGGTTTGCTGCTGGAATTCGCCTATGTATTTGCTGTATTCTGGCTGTGCCTCTCAGGAGAGATCTACATCCGGTTCCTGTCAGCCTGCACTTCTTTGCTTCATCTGTCTTATCTAGTTTGGTGGCTGTATATGTATGGGCCACATGTGGGGCAGGCTCTGAATGGGTGTTCCTTCTGCCTCTGTTCTAAACTTTGCCTCCCTAACCTCATAGGTAGCAATGAATAGCCTAGTAAGAGCACCAGTGGAAGGGGAAGCCCTTGGTCCTGCCAAGACTGAACACCTAATGAACATGATTGTTGGGGGGGAGGGTGATAATGGGGGGAGGATGGGGAGGGGAAGCCCATATAAAAGGGGAGGGGGAGGCGTTAGGGGTATGTTGGCCCAGAAACTGGGAAGGGGAATAACAATCGAAATGTAAGTAAGAAATACTCAAATTAATAAAGATAAAAAAGAGGCCAAAAATATAAAAAAATATAACAGTCTTTCCCCCCACTAGATTCAGCACCCCAGTGCCCCAAGATATCTGCTAGATATCTTAAGTCTCTGTCAGCAAAGCATCTCACCCGCTTTGCTCCATCCCATATCACCCTGCCAAAGGCCTCTCTCTGAGCCTGGCAGCAATCTCTCTACCTGTCTAGTTCCCAAGACAGGTTTCCATGCCAGAAACACACATCCCAACTCCCTGGTGGCCCAGACCAGCCGCCCCACACTCCCTTACACTTAAATCTACACATGAAAGAACACACAACACAATAACCTTTGATCCAATTGATAAGATACAATTGCCCACCTAAACATACAAAGCCTTGTACACATCCATTCCTTAAGAACATTTATAACAACCTGTAAAGGTACAGCGTGGAATCTTAACGTCAGCCGCCATAGTGTGTGTCCCTGGCTACTCTCTCCTCCTCTTCCTTCAACTTTTCTCCCACCCATCCTTCCTTCTCATCCAATGACAGGCCTCATTCTGTCTTGTACCTGCCTCACCTGTGACATCATCCCACACCAGCCCTTTTGTGTCTTTGATGTCCTCCATCCCCACTAAATCTTAAAATCTTTCCACCTCCTCTTCTGTACAGTTCTCTGAGTCCCGAGGAGGCTTTGGGAAAACATCCCCTTTATGGCTGTTTCACGCCCCTCACTTCCCACAGATTGTCTAGCTCTGGAATTTTGTATTAGTGTTCACTCATCAGCTTCACTGATGGTGGCTGAGTGAAACGCTGATCTGTAGTTTAGCAGAATGTCCTTAGGAAGGATCGCACTGCTCTTTCCCTTTAGTAGGGCAATAGTGTTTGCCTTTCCTCTTGATTCAAGGCTTGTCCAGTCTTAGGGTTTCGGTCTCCTATGTAATGTATGAGTTCAGCTCATGGGTAGGGCTTTACATCTAATCAGGTGGTGGTTGGTCACCCATACAACTTTCATCCCATTACTGCACCAGTGTGCCATGCAGGCAAATCATCATTGTACACTGAAAACTTTGTCCATTATTCTCCGGTTGTATACAGAGTAACTTTTACTACCATGGTTACTATGGGTAAAGGCTCTAATGGCACCTGTTTGACTTCTCTGTGTTCAATGAGAGATGTAGGAATTGTCCTCAGCAGTACGGTCTTACCATTAGTTTGTGGAGAGCAGATGATAACCTTGGCAATTACACGAGTTGTTTGGGGGTTTTCTTTGGGTGCCTTTGACCATGAACTCAGTCAGATGTAACCCATTCCTGGCATTACAGGATTGATTTATTGGCAAGAGGTGTCTTGTTGAGGCCGTGTGTTCCCTGCTATTTAGTGATTTTCTTTATATTTCTTTTATACATATATATATATATTAATAAACTTCTACTATGTTAGTGTTCCATATGACATCTCAAATGGCCCTTATTTCTGTCTTCCCATATTCCCTCCCTTACTCCTCTTTCCTCTTCTCCATTTAATCCTCTCATTCTATTCTAATATCCCCCCAATGTATGTTTTATTTCCCCTTCTTTGTAAATCCTTCCCTTCCCTCAAGTCCCTTACTTTAAACCTAAGTTCTGTGATTATATGGAAGTAGCATGCCTATCAAAGGATTAAAGGTAACATGCACACGTAAGAGAATATTTGTCTTTTTGGATCTGAGTTACCTCACTCAGGATGAAGCTTTTCTAGCTGCATCTATTTTCTGTGAATTTTACGATTTATTATTTCATACTTCTGTCATTGCAATGCCTCTCTTGTGGGTGTACCAGAATAATCATAGAACAAAGCTTTAGAGAAGTAATTGTTGTATCAAGTTTTAATTTTGGAAGCTCTTGTCACATTTTCTTCCATGGGAAATTGACTGTAAGTACTGTCCCCAACAAAATGTGAGGGCGTGTTGTATCATGTTGTATGATAGCAAAATTTCCTCTTCTAATTGTATTTTAAATTAGTTATGGGTTACTAGTAAAAGTAGAATTAAAATAGTATAAAAGCAATAAAGGGGTGAGTGAAATTTCCTAAGTCTTTCAGGTCCCTCATTGGCAAGCTCCAGAGGTAATCATGAATAGCTCCATCTGTTACAGCTTTTAAGATCTAGTATGTATGTATATATGTATGTATGTATGTATGTATGTATGTATGTATGTATGTATGGTCTATCTATCTATCTATCTATCTATCTATCTTTCTGTCATTTATCTATCTACCTATGATCTGTCTCTACAACCATCTATATGAATAATGTTTATGTCTATATAGTTCTTTTATATACATGTATAAGCATTGTATAACAATACTTAGCAACTTAAAAAAATGACAGTGTGATGTTATCTTTTTGATGAGTATTTACAATGCTGGTTTATTGTTTTTTTAATTGCCATATATTATAATATGTACCATAGTTATTTAATCTATAGTGTGTGGATGGAAGTTTAAAATCTATTGATGTTCATTGCAAGAAGTGATAAAATATATTATTTGCATGTTATATGCATACCATGTGTATTCCTGGGGTACCTAATGAATTCAGAAGAAGGCACTGAATTTTCTGAACCGTAGTAACAGATGGATGTGAATTGGGAACGGAGTATGGCCCCTCTGTATGAGCATTGAATGTTCATTCTCTTTTTTGTCTTTGTTCATTTTCCAAATTGGGTCAGCTCAATTTTTGTTCTTGAATTGTTTCCTTTTATATATGTTTTGATGTCAAGATGCAAGAACACACAATTGTCCCTGAATAAATGACTGCAAAGAAACCCATTCCTCTGAATATCTAAGGAACCAGAGCCTTACCTCTCATCATACATCCAAATCTGCTCAAAATGTATCATGCAAGACCTACAAAATAAAACTATTAGAAGAAAACATAGAGAGAAATCTCCACACTACAAAAAACTTCAGCACAAGACCTAGCAGGCAGGCAGCAAAAGAAACCCAGACACAGAGTGTTACCTCAAATCACAGAGCTTCTGCATGGCAAAGGAAAGAACAGTGGCGGGACAATGATGTTGAAAACTAGGACCTGGTAGGACCTGGCTGTTTTCCTTACTGTTGCTGTGCTGAATACCAGGACCAAAAACGTGGGGGAAAGACAGGCTTCCTTTAACCAGTTCACAGTCGTCACTGAGGAATTCAGGGAAGGAAGACAAGCGGATACTTGAAGTAGAAGCCGTGCTGGAACACTGCTTGGTGACTCTACTGCAGTCCCATGCTTCGCTAGCTTTCTTATTTCTCAACTGAAACCCCCTTCACAGGGAACCCAGGGCAGTTTCATGCTGACAGTTAAAGTCAAGTAGGACGATGGTTAGTGTTGAAATTATATGATGACGTAAAGTACTAAATCATAAGCTAGGGAGACCTTGTCGGGGGGGATTGAATATTTTATAATGTGAAGAATGTCTTTGTCGGGGTAGAAGTGGCTGGAATAGTTAGAAAAATCTTAAAAACGGCCAGTGTCAAAAAAAGCAAAAAACCCTAAGGTATGGCTACTCAGCGAGCTATCATACAGTCTATAACTTTACTTTTTTTTTTTTTTTTTTTTTAAGAGTTAGAGACAGATCTTTATTTTAAACTCTGATCTTCCAAGTTAGCATTTCCCACCAACTCTGGGGCAGAAATCTTCACAGCCTTCATATATCAGCCTTCCTATATTTGTTGTCTGTTTTTGTGAGGGCCTTGGCAGCCGCCATTGCTGTCCTCTTTGATGCCGGCTTAGTCTTTCTTGCTTCCTTGGCAGCCCTTATAGCCTGCTCTCGCTGAGCCTTCCTAACTCTTGGTTTCTGAGTCCTCTTGGCCACTCTATCAGCATGAGACGCACCAGCGATGGCTCTCTGGACTTAACTGCATGGTGGGTTCTTTTCTTTTAAATTTTTTCCTGATTGTCCTTTCAGTAGAAGATGGTAGGATTTAACTGCTGAGGATTCCTTTTGGAAAGGAATGTGGACTCACATTTTGCATTAAGAATTTGGAAAACCATCCAGTTGGTCCTGGCACAGTGCTGCCTGCATCCCGGGTAGATCTCGGACCCCTTGAGGTGCACATCTCAACCGTCATGTTATGGCTGCAGGCCTGCCAGGGAAAAGATGGCATCTATTATGATTTTTTTTTAATGTTCATGCTGAGTGGTACATTTATGGGACAGCTGCATGAGGCTGGGATTTGCCATTATTTTTAATTTCTGTGATAGTCACACCAGCAATCTTGGGTTCACTCAACTGGGAGTCAAAATATTCTGATAGAGAACTACAAATTTATTCCATTCTGTCCCTTGTATTCTTCTTATAAATGCTATGCTTGTCTCTTCCCCAGAGTAAGAATCGGTTGCAAGCATCTTAGTTTAGTGGATTCCATTTACTTTAAATAGAAGTACATGCAAGTCTAATTAATAGGTCTTGGTAATGTCACCAGTGTGATGATGGAGAGAACCATCAGGCATGTTCTGATAAAATTGCAGAGCAAACTGACCCATAGGCAAGTAAACTCAAGCAGCTAAAAAATGAAAATAAAAAGTAAAGAAATTATTATTTTTGTCAATTATATGATGTTAATTAAAAAATGTAAACCAATCATGGACAAGAGAAAAATGGAAGGAAAAAAATTAAAGATGTGTGTGTGTGTGTGTGTGTGTGTGTGTGTGTATGAGTGTGCATGCACGAATGCATGCAGGAGAGAGAGAGAGAGAGAGAGAGAGAGAGAGAGAGAGAGAGAGAGAGAAAGAGAGAGACAGAGACAGAGACAGAATGACAGACAGGGAGACAGACAGACAGAGACAGACAGAGACAGACAGAGAGAGAGACAGACAGACAGAGACAGAGAGACAGAGACACACAGAGACAGAGACACACAGAGAGAGAGGAGAGTGTGAGTGAGCTAGGGGAAAGATGTTGCAGGAGACAGCAGGACATTTCCACTCAGAGACCATTTCTGAAATATCTAGGTGATCCTCATTAAATGCCTTTTATTTTTGGATCTTCCTGGACTATTATGAAATGGCTAAAAGGATAGGATAATGTATTCACCACATAAGCTAGGAAGGCCTTAGAGAAAGGGAGTATGACATTTTCCCTCACAGCTGAGAGTCATGGTGAATTAGACTCCAAAATATCTCTGAGAAATTATTACTGAAAAATGAGATAATACCTAAATTCTAAATAGAATATATTGCCATCTAACACAAACTCGAATATTTTATTCTTCCCCATAAAACAATAAATTATATTCGTTTGTCAGTAATGGCCTATCAGTGAGCAAAAATTTAATTAAAAATGAGGGAATTAGCTAAATTTATTTTATTAGGAGAATAATAACTAGAAATATGACCTTTCCAAATTAAGCAGGAAGGAACTTTCAGTGTCCTCTCTGGATCCCTGTTAGAGACCCGTGACTTTCGGTTATTTACAGTTGTCACATCATTTTAACCTTTCTTATCAATAAGTTGAAATATTTTATGATAATTAATTTTCAACCTTTGCTTGAAAACAACCACATGCATCGGTTTCTAGACACAATTCTCCTACTTTAGAACTATGACTGCCTGGGTGAGCTGCTACTATTCTCCTCCAGGATGGTATCATGTAGTAATTCCATAACCCAAAATAGCTAAGCTGATAGAACTAAGAACAATTTCAAAGAATGATCATTTAGTAAATCAAGAGAATGGTGACCAGCAACATGTGCAACCTCTGGCAATTGAGGTAATCTATTTAGTGTGTGTGTGTGTGTGTGTGTGTGTGTGTGTGTGTGTGTGTGTGTGTGTGAGTGCATGCATAGGAATGGTATGTGAATGTGTGTCAGCACATATGGAGGGCAGAAGTCCACCTTGGATGTTTTTCCCAGGATCTGTCCATTTTGTTAATTGATACAGGGTCTATCATGTGGACCCTTACCTTATTTTGTGTGACAAAGTTCCTCACTGAGGTTCCTCACACTAATTGTGCTGGGGTAGCTGGTCAGGAACTCCATGAATTTTCCTTTCTCTACCTTGTCAATGTTGGGATTATAATTATATGCTTCCATGATCAGGTTTTCACAGGGGTTCTGGGGACTGGACTCAGGGCTTCATATTTGCGTAGCAAATGTCTTTACAACTCAGCCCCCTCACGCCTGCTAATGCTCTCCCTATTTTTTAAACTCTAAAAAGGCAGACAGAGAAAGAGGGAGTGAAAAATATTTCATTAATGCACATAGTTTGCTTAAATCTGGTAGTGTATACCTGTAAACTATATATGTGGGAGGTAGAGGCAGGAGGATCAGAATCTCAAGCTTGATTTTGGCTACCTTGTAAGCTCTAAGCTAGCCTGGAGTCATGAGAATTTGTCTTTAAAACAAACAACCAAACAAACAAACAAGCAAACTCCCCTATATTACAATGGTTGCTACTCAAAATTCGAGTTCTCTTCCTCTACCAGCTCATGAACTATTACTGATAGTGTGCACTAGTCACAAATAAAGTAGAAAAAACACCCCTTGGTGGATGAATTTTTACTTAGACATCTCAGCCAGCAGAGATTTGAGTTGGACTGTGATATTTTTACAGCCAGTGTGACATAATTTCTCAGTATCAATCCCAGGCAAACTTTGGAGTAAATATCTTGGTTTTGTGCTTCGCTGTGATACTGTGAATGAGAAACATCTACCATATGCGCAAGTATTTGGACACTTGTTCCCCCATTGGTGGTGCTGTTTTGGGGAAGTTATAAACGTAGTATGTGGAGCCTTGCTAGAGGACTTAGAGGAAGTATGTCATTGGTGTTTATCGACTTGACCCAGTTCCAATTCACTCCTCTCCCTCCCCCCCACTCTCTCTCTGCATGTATGTATGTGAATTTGGGGTTGAGATGTGATCGTCTAGCTTCAGCTGTGACTGCCTGCTGCTATACCTTCTGCACCATTATGGACTCTGTCAAGAACTATAAACTGAACCTATATTTCTTCCTTAAGTTGATTTTACTCATGGTATTTTATTGTAGAAACAAAAAGTAACTTCTACATATATTTTTTTAAATGTTACCCATTTTAATCCTCAGAGTCACCTTAACCAAAACATTTGGTTTCACTGTAACTATCACTATTTTACACATCTGTGACTGGACGGTGTCAACTCATTTCTATTGAAACCAGGCAAGTAGGAGGAGTCAAGTTGTCTGCTTAGCAGGCTGGAAAGGTATCCCAATATAAGAAGGAAAATTTCTTACTTTCAGTTTAAAAGTCTCTCATGTTGAAAGGTTTTGTCAATCTATAAACAGACAGACCTACAGACAAAAAATCCCTAACAAGTCCCAGACCAATGATATATAGTACTTCTGTAGGAATTGTCTGTAATTCTGATGACTTAGTTATCATTAATTGTCTTAGTTTATGCTTGTCTTAAAATGAATAATTGGGCTAGGTATAAAATGCTGATGGTCATTTATTTACTTTTAAAGCTTGATGTGTATTATTATATGTTCTTAGGGTTGCTAATGAGGAATGTGTTATTATTAGGATGTATTTACCTTAGGTGAGTTAGAATTTCTCCCTTACAACTTTTAATGTTGTTTCTTAAGAAACTATACTTTGTGTTAAACTTTTCACAAAACCAATTATCTAAAACTTCAGTGGTTGTGGAGAGGCTGGTCCACAGACTAATTAAAATTTTTCTTGGACTCTCCTAAGCACCCTTAATATTCAATTCTTCCCTTCTCAGTGTCTGACATAAAATCTTTGAGACTATCAAGTAAACCCTCTGGAGTGCATTAATTTAACAAAGCACTGACTTTCACTCCCCCCCTCCAACCCCCAACTATTTTTTGAGTCTTTTATATAATTACCGACATTTTAAAGACCAGGTTTCTGGTATGTTTTTGTTCCCTGGCATTTCAGCTCTTTAATATCTTGGTTTTGAGTTGTGGGCTTGCAAAAGTTTAGCAGATTATACACACATGCACACATATATATGTATATATGTATATGCATACACATAGAAATCATGCGTGTGTTAATATGTGTGTTTCATGCATTTGTGTGGATAGGTAAGTCATTTACTGGGTTTAATTTTCTATGTTTCCCATTATCTATCTATCTATCTATCTATCTATCTATCTATCTATCCATCCATCATCTATCTATCTATCTATCTATCTATCTATCTATCTATCTATCTACCTACTTACTGCTTTGTCTTGAGCCAAGGTCTTACTGCAGTGTTTTGGCAAACCTGGAACTTAATATGTAAACCAGATTGGCCTTAGATCAAATTGTTCTCAAACTCACAGAGATTCCCCTGCCCCTGCTTCCGGTGTACTGGGATTAAAGGTAAGCCAGCCTTACATTCTCTTGAGTTGTTTCGTTTGGAATTGTGATCTCCCTCCTCCTTACAGGCAGAGCTGCCTGCAGTAGCACACACGAGGGTTTGATATCTGTCCTGCAGAAGACTGAACAGCCCCATAAGTTTCAGAGTCTGTGGCACTGGGAATTACTGAGAAGCATAGCTTACAGTGTTCAGAGCTAGGGGCATTAATCACAAAGTGGAAAAATGAGAAAAGAATGGAAAAAATGTGAAAAGAGGCAGTAGTGTATGAAAGAGAGAGAAAGAACATGGGTTACATACATGAGAAATAGCATAGAAAACATTATGGAGCTTGTATAAGGAAAAAAGGGTGATATGAGAAAAAAAAAAAAAAAGAAACAAAGCTCATGTACCAGAGATAGACCAAAGTAAAACAGACAAAGTATCAAGGAATACATTTTATAAATTAAAAAACAAAAATCAAAACAACTAGAAGGACTAGAAGAGCCTGCATTGTGGGATGAAGGAAATACAGGTTCTCCCTCCTTATTGTCTGTTCTGGTTCTGGAAGCAGAGCGAGGATTGCTTATCCCAGTGTCTCAAAAGGACTGGGTGGGTGTCCTCAGGTTGAGAGGCACCTCCGTGAGGAAGCTCACCACGGGCCAAGTCCCAGTCTGCTGTCTTTTCCCTCCAGTTATAACTCCATCTTCAGTGTTTTGGAAATGTTCTTTCCACGTGGAGTTTGTTTTTGATTTAGGCTCCGAGGGGTGTGCAAGGTCTCATCTGCCCGTGTTTATGTTTTTGTGCCTTTTTTTTTTTTTTTTCTTGGCAAATTTTTGCACAGCCTGGGCAAAAGCTAGGGGTGGTTTCTTCTCCAGGGCGCCTGCTAATAGTTTGAGTTTCCGGCTCCAGCACTGTACTTTGTCCGAGTCTCCACTGCTCAAGCTGCTAACTGGGTCTTTCTACCCTGGTATAACGAGCCTGAATGGAGTCTTAAGAAGCCTGTTCAGTCTCTCTAGGTCTATGTTGCTGCGTGTTTGGGAGGAACAGCGCCTCCTGGCGGTGGCCCCTGAGCTGAGTTGGCCTATGGAGTACGGTGCAGCTCGGCACTGGTTGCTGGTTACTTTTGGCTGTTGTATAGACAGTGGGGTGTGTTTTAAGTTGGATGGCTAAAGCTTACCAAATTCCTAACAATGGAGTGTGAGCAGAGGTGACAGTCAGTACACGGTCAGTTGTAAATTTACTCTCTATTTAGTCTTGCAGTCATTTTCTCCTTTTCTTTCTCATCTCTTGGATTAAGTTAAATAATTTAAGCATTGTCTTTGTTCCACTTTCCTTCCTTAATGGCTTGAAAGTTACTCTAAAAACTTTTATATGAACCCCAATCACAGAAAGCTTAAATTTAATGAACAACGATTTCCCCTGTATGTCATTCAATTACACTTTATAAACTCGACCATAAATTGACACTTCCTTTGGCCACTTTTCTTTGGATTTCACTTTTGGATATTTATTTAGTTACTTAATTATTTTTGAGAACTTTTTTTCTGATGTAGCCCAGACTGTCTTCAAACTCATGATCCTCCTGCCTCCGCTTTCCAGTGCTGTGATCAAACTGTGTGCTCTTCTTCTTCTTGTTGTTTATATTTCATTTACTACTTAGTTAACATTTTTCTAATCATTATTTTTAGTTTGAAGCCAATCATTTAAAATTTTAGTAGATATCTTTTAAAATTTTAAGTTATAACTTTTTTTCCTGGAGAAACACATTTTTAAAATTAAAAATAGATTTTTTCATATTATATATGCTGATTACAGTTTCCTCTCTCTCTACTCCTCCAAGTTTCTTCACATCTCTCTTCTCATCCAGACCCATCCCTTTCTGTTTCTCATTAGAAAACAAACAGGCATCTAAGGGATGATAGTAAATATGATATAATATAATATATATGATATAATATAATATGATATAATATAATATAATGTAATATAATATAATACAATATAAACAAACATCAGAATAGGTTAAAAAAACAAAAGGGAAAGAGTCCAAGCAAAGGGACAAGGAACAGTTATAGATGTAGAGATCCACTCATTTTTATACTTAAGAATCCATAAAAACACAAAACTAAAAGCTTATTTATCCACCTATCATCTATGTATATGTATATATGTATCTATCTATCTATCTGTCTATTGGTCTATCCATCTATCCATCTACCTACCTATCCATCATCTATCTATCCATTATTCATCCATCCATTTATCCATCTGTCATCTCTCTACCTATCCATCTACCTTTCCATCTATCCATCCACCCAATCACCCACCCACCCACACACACACACACACACACACACACACACACACACACACAGGCACACATACACACATACACACAAAGGACCTGAAGAATTAAAAAAGAAAAGCCTTGAAAACATTGAGACACAGAATATCCAAAGATACTGTTGAGTTATTGTTCCGTTGGCCATCCATTCCTGGACATGCACCCTACATTTAAGAGTAGCTTGTTTCCTCAGTGAGACTTCTTTGGAGAAAACTAAGTTTCCATTTGCAAGTAGTTGTCAATTGGAGGTAGCTAATGCACTTCCATTTATAAAGTTATTGGTAATCTTACAGCTTCTACGGCAGTTTACAGTGCAGATCGACTGTCTTCTGGATTGTGTTAGTTTTACTGAGACATCAGGTGCTAGTCTAACACTTTCCAGTAGAAAATGATTTTTTCTTTCTCCCTAGTGACCTTAGATTTTCTACAATTGTCTGGCATGTGAAATTACACGTATTTTCATATTTTAATGAGAGTTAATTTGGTTTCCCAAATTTATTTCTTGGAGCATTTAATCAGGTTGGGGTATTTTTCAACCATTATCCCTTCAAATATTTTCTTTGCCACATTCTCTTTCTTGACTGTACAACCGGTTCTTTGCATTTCAACCATTTAGCAGTTGCGTGTGTCTTTTTCTCCTCTCTCTTGTAGTTAAGGGAATTCAGCTTTGCTGGTAATTGAGAGATACCCTGTGCAAAAATAAAGTGAGAAATTTATTCTCTCTCTCTCTCTCTCTCTCTCTCACACACACACACACACACACACACACACACACACACACACACATCAGACGTTTCCTTTGATCGATGTCTTCAATCTGCATATCCTGAAGCTTAGACAATAAGAGACCACAGCACTGTCCCGTCTCTTCCTGTCACCGCCCTCCTTGTCACGTGTGCAGCAGTTCCGTGCTATGCTTGTCCACTTCTGACAGTTTCTCTACTCCTTGCTACAGTGATCTCCATCAACTCTCATTTTGTAAACTCTGATTAAAAGAGAAATTCCCAGTTGCATACAGGGACAGAATAAGTTGGGGCACTAGGACATTTTTAACAACATCTCTTTTATGTGTCCTAGAGTTCTTATCTCTGTTTTGTGATTCTAGGTAACACAGCTTTCATAAATGACTGGGAAGATGGGTCAACATTAAGACCACTCATTTCCCATGCAGAGGACCAGGGGTCAGTTTCTAGGACCCTCGTGTGGATCACAACTCCACTTCCAGGGTTCAGACTCCTTTTCTAATCTCTTCAAGTTCCTGAATACACATGCTGTACACACATACACACACACACACACACACACACACAGAGACACGTAGACACACACACACACACACAGACACACACATTCACACACACACAAACACACACACAGACACACACATAGAGACACGTAGACACACACACACACAGACAGACACACACATTCACACACACACAAACACACACACAGACACACACACACACACACACACACACACACACAGACACACACAAACACAGAGACACACAAGCACACACACACACACACACACACACAGACACACAACACACACACACACACAGTCACACACACACACACACAGACAGACAGACACACACACAGACAGACACACACAGACAGACAGACACACACACACACACACACACACAGACAGACAGACAGACACACATACACACATACACACACACACACACACACACACACACACACAGTGGTTAGGAAGACCCAATTGACAAAATTATGTTTTGCTCGTCACCAACATTTACAAATTCTGTTACCATTTTCCTTTGGTGGTACCAGGTTCAACATATGTCTGTACTTTTCCTTCCTTCTTTTAAAGTCGATGAGTGTTGTCAGTCACACTGTGGACCTCACAAATAAGCAAGTATTTTCCCTCTGAACTACAGCCTGAGTCACCCACTTCCTTAAAGGACAAAAAAAAAGTTTTTTTTCCAACTTTTGTTTTGGTCAGAGAAGGCAGCATTTAAGGAAGATTAGTGAGGAAGAACAGGGGTCTAGGCTAGTAGCTTTTTAAAAGTGTCTTTGTGTGTGTGCATGCCTATGTGTGAGTGCTGGTGCACACGTCATGGGGCACGTATAGAGGTTGAGGACAACGGAGAGTGTTCCACTTGCCGTCCAGCTTGTTTGAGCAGGGTTTCTTTTGTTGTTCATCACTGTGTATGTCTGGTGTGCTGGCTTGGGACAGTTTGGGAATTATACTGTCTCCACCGTTCATTTTGCCATAGAGTGCCAGGTTTCTGGACACGTGCTGTTGTGTTTGGCTTTATGGGTTCTGGGGAACTGGACCTTAGTTCCTCACTTTGCTTGGCAAGTACTTTACCAACTCAGCTGTTTTTCTCCCTCAGCCCAGTTTGTGATCAGATGTCGTTTATTGGCTAATGTAAGGAATAACAGTGCACATTTCTAACTTCCTTCCTCCACTGGCTTTCATATTTAAAAACATAACTTTAAATCCACCATTAATTACCTTTTTTAGTTTTACGGTATTTTAGTTTTTATGGGGATTTATGGATTTGAATGAGAAATGCCTCCCTTAGCTTCAGGCATTTGATCACTCGCATCCCATTGTTGGTGGTGCTGTCTGGGGAAGGAAGACACTTGGGACAAACTTTGACATCAAAAGCCGTGTACCACATGTAAGTCCACTCTGTTTTGTGCTCGTGGTTGGGGATGTGAGTTCTCAGCTTCCTGTTCTGGTTGTTTTGCCTGGCCCTTGCTGCCTTGTCTTCTACAATGCCCTTATTTCTTTGGAGCCATAAGCAAATGAACTCTGTCTTCTGTAAGTTACATCAAGGCATGGAACTTTTATCTCAGCAACAGAAAAGCAACTGACACACAGGCTGAAGATAAGTTCTTTCAATTTTGATTTTTTTTTCTAGAAAGGGTAGACTTGAAGATGATTATTTACAGATTCTTTATGTGTGGTTTTGTGGCATAAGAAACTTTCTGTAAGCGCCCTGCAAAGCAGAACTACTGGAAGGCCTACTTCATTTCCTTGATTCCTAGGTTCAGCATTCCAGAAGTTACTGGAAAGAACAGCTTCATTTCCACAGTTTTAAAGGTTTCTGAAGGAGTTGGAACCTCGAGGGATTAAGGAAATTGACTTGATATACAAGGTTCTAGGGTGAGCTTTTCCAGGGTTCATGCTGAGAATTCTCATATATGGCCTACAGACAAGGAGAATTAAAGTTTTGGAATGAAAATCCAGAAGGTTGGTTAGAATTCTTTGGCTAGTGTGACTGGTTCTGCCTTTGGAGTCTGCAATGGAGAATTTAACACAGGAATTGGCTATGTTTGGATTAGAAACCTAAACTGGCCACCTTCACATGCTGGTCCTGACAGGTTTCATCCAGTCTATAAAATTTTAATTGGTCTTAACCGCAGGCTATGACTGTCTACAGGAGTTGACCAAAGTCTTTCCTGAAAGGAATCTCCTCCCCATTTTGCTGTGAGTCAAAATATCATCTGGGGGAGAATTGAGGGGAGGTTAAAAGAAGAGTTTGCTCTTTTGATATGGGAGTGATTGGCTGAGAGAGGCTATGGGAGGAACTTAGGACCTTGCATAGAATGAGAGATGTTTCCATTCAGAATAAATACTTGTTTTGCTCTCCTAATATGAAGAAAATAGTTTGGGGAAAAAGTCAGATTTCCTAACTTTTGGGAAGCATATTGTTGTTGTTGTTTTCAAGACAGGGTTTCTCTAAGTATCCTTGACTGTCCTTGAACTTATTCTGTAGACCAGACTGCCCTGGGACTCAGAGATCCCCCTGCCTCTGTCTTGCTAGTGCTGGGATTACAGGTGCAGACTGCCACCACCCAGTTGACATGGTCTGATTCTTATGATAGCCAGTCCTACCCCCACTGATTTTGCAGACAGGGCAGTGCTAAACCATTACTCACAATTTACACATCTTTTGTACCTTGTCAGTTTCTGTTATACATTGCTCTAGTTTCCTTTTCTTTTTTTGGTAGCTATGATAAAGCTCACCGACCAAAAGCAGATGAAAGGAAGAATACTTATTTGTTTTATGCTTCAAGATTACAGCCCATCATGAAGGAACTCAAACTCAAGGCACAAACTTGGAGCAGAGATCGGTTAGACAATACTGTTTGATGGCTTTCTCTCTGGCTTACTTCAGGATCATGCTTAACTAGGTTTCTTATACTACTCAGGATTATCTGCCTAGGCATGGTGCCACCCACATCAGGCTTGGCCTACTAACACCAATAGTCAAGGTAACCCCAAACATTTCTCACAGGCCAATCTGATTTAGGCAATTCTTCAACCAAGGCTCTCCCATTAGATGACTGTGAGATGCTTTGAGAAGTTGACAATCAGTTCTAGCTAGGGCACATTAAACAAACGGAATTGAAAACATGGTACCAAGTAGACTTGGTAGTAACCTAGTAATAGTTACCCTGAGGATACATCCTTCCTTGTAAAGCAGTGGTTCTCAACCTGTTGGTTATACTCCCCTTGGGAGTCAAATGACCTTGTCACAGGGGTTGCATAGTTGACAGTCTACTTATTAGGTATTTACATTACAGTTCAATTCATCACAGTAGCAAAATTAGTAACGAAGTAGCAACAAAAATAGCCTTATGGTTGGGGGGGGATCACCACAACATCAGGGACTGTATTAAAGGGTTGCAGCATCAGGAAGCTGGAGAACCACTGTTTTCAAGGATAAGGATGCAGTAGTTGCTTCCCAAGAGACAGAAGAACAACTTATCCAGGTGAGCATGGGAAGGATTTCCAGTTTGGAAATAATTCGTTTTCAATATTTACCATCAAGGTGGCTTAGCAAATCTACCTATCTATCTATCTATCTATCTATCTATCTATCTATCTATCTATCTATCATCTCCTTCTATCTATATAACATCTACCAATCACCTATGTATATATTTGTCACCTATCTGTGTATATATGTACATATATATGTATATGTATATATACACACATACACTTATGTGTATAAACACACACATACACACAAATACACATATGTAAAATATGGAACTCCATTCTCTCTCTATAAACATTTCAACGTGGACTCTAGGATTTATAATGAAGGCAATATCATTCCCAAACACAATTTATACATCTTCCCTCACCATGTTGGTGAGGGAAAATTCTGATTTTAAAAAAAATCCTGCCGGCCCGCAGCAGCTCTCTGCTCCCAGAACCCGTGGGAGAGATACCTTACCGCCTGGTCAGGTGGGCACTCCTGAGGCTGCAGAGCAGAAGAGACCACCAACACTGCCCACCCCCGCCCACATCCCTGGCCCAAGAGGAAACTGTACAAGGCCTCTGGGCTCCCGTGGGAGAGGGCCCAGGAGCGGCAGGAGCCCTGCCTGAGACACCGCCGGAACCTGAAGGAAACAGACCGGATAAACAGTTCTCTGCACCCAAATCCCGTGGGAGGGAGAGCTAAACCTTCAGAGAGGCAGACACGCCTGCGAAACCAGAAGAGACTGCTCTCTACACACGTTGCTGATTCCAGAGGAAAACACCGGAGGCCATCTGGAACCCTGGTGCACGGAGGCTCCCGGAAGAGGCGGCGCAGATCTTCCCGGTTGCTGCCACCTCAGAGAGCCCGTGGGCAGCACCCCGCGAACGAACTTGAGCCTCGGGACCACAGGTAAGACCAACTTTTCTGCTGCAAGTGACCTGCCTGGTGAACTCAAGACACAGGCCCACAGGAACAGCTGAAGACCTGTAGAGGGACAAAACTACACACACGAAAGAAGAACACTCTGTCCCCATAACTGGCTGAAAGAAAACAGTAAAACAGGTCTACAGCACTCCTGACACACAGGCTTATAGGACAGTCTAGCCACTGTCAGAATTAGCAGAACAAAGTAACACTAGAGATAATCTGATGGCGAGAGGCAAGCACAGGAACACAAGCAACAGAAAGCAAGACTACATGGCATCATCGGAGCCCAATTCTCCCACCAAAACAAACATGGAATATCCAAACACACCAGAAAAGCAAGATCTAGTTTCAAAATCAGATTTGATCATGATGCTGGAGGACTTCAAGAAAGACGTGAAGAACTCCCTTAGAGAACAAGTAGAAGCCTACAGAGAGGAATCGCAAAAATCCCTGAAAGAATTCCAGGAAAACACAATCAAACAGTTGAAGGAATTAAAAATGGAAATAGAAGCAATCAAGAAAGAACACATGGAAATAACCCTGGATATAGAAAACCAAAAGAAGAGACAAGGAGCTGTAGATACAAGCTTCACCAACAGAATACAAGAGATGGAAGAGAGAATCTCAGGAGCAGAAGATTCCATAGAAATCATTGACTCAACTGTCAAAGATAATGTAAAGCGGAAAAAGCTATTGGTCCAAAACATACAGAAATCCAGGACTCAATGAGAAGATCAAACCTAAGGATAATAGGTATAGAAGAGAGTGAAGACTCCCAGCTCAAAGGACCAGTAAATATCTTCAACAAAATCATAGAAGAAAAAACTTCCTAACCTAAAAAGAGATACCCATAGGCATACAAGAAGCCTACAGAACTCCAAATAGATTGGACCAGAAAAGAAACACCTCCCGTCACATAATAGTCAAAACACTAAACGCACAAAATAAAGAAAGAATATTAAAAGCAGTAAGGGAAAAAGGTCAAGTAACATATAAAGGCAGACCTATCAGAATCACACCAGACTTCTCGCCAGAAACTATGAAGGCCAGAAGATCCTGGACTGATGTCATACAGACCCTAAGAGAACACAAATGCCAGCCCAGGCTACTGTATCCTGCAAAACTCTCAGTTAACATAGATGGAGAAACCAAGATATTCCATGACAAAACCAAATTTACACAATATCTTTCTACAAATCCAGCACTACAAAGGATAATAAATGGTAAAGCCCAACATAAGGAGGCAAGCTATACCCAAGAAGAGGCAAGAAACTAATCGTCTTGGCAACAAAACAAAGAGAAGAAAAGCACACAAACACAACCTCACATCCAAATATGAATATAACAGGAAGCAATAATCACTATTCCTTAATATCTCTCAACATCAATGGCCTCAACTCCCCAATAAAAAGACATAGATTAGCAAACTGGATACGCAACGAGGACCCTGCATTCTGCTGCCTACAGGAAACACACCTCAGAGACAAAGACAGACCCTACCTCAGAGTGAAAGGCTGGGAAACAACTTTCCAAGCAAATGGTCTGAAGAAGCAAGCTGGAGTAGCCATTCTAATATCAAATAAAATCAATTTCCAACTAAAAGTCATCAAAAAAAAAAGATAAGGAAGGACACTTTATATTCATCAAAGGAAAAATCCACCAAGATGAACTCTCAACCTAAATATCTATGCCCCCAAATACAAGGGCACCTACATACGTAAAAGAAACCTTACTAAAGCTCAAAACACACATTGCACCTCACACAATAATAGTAGGAGATTTCAATACCCCACTCTCATCAATGGACAGATCATGGAAACAGAAATTAAACAGAGACGTAGACAGACTAAGAGAAGTCATGAGCCAAATGGACTTAACGGATATTTATAGAACGTTCTACCCTAAAGCAAAAGGATATACCTTCTTCTCAGCTCCTCATGGTACTTTCTCCAAAATTGACCATATAATTGGTCAAAAAACAGGCCTCAACAGATACAGAAAGATAGAAATAATCCCATGCGTGCTATCGGACCACCACGGCCTAAAGCTGGTCTTCAATAACAATAAGGGAAGAATGCCCACATATACGTGGAAATTGAACAATGGTCTACTCAATGATAACCTGGTCAAGGAAGAAATAAAGAAAGAAATTAAAAACTTTTTAGAATTTAATGAAAATGAAGGTACAACATACCCAAACTTATGGGACACGATGAAAGCTGTGCTAAGAGGAAAACTCATAGCGCTGAGTGCCTGCAGAAAGAAACAGGAAAGAGCATATGTCAGCAGCTTGACAGCACACCTAAAAGCTCTAGAACAAAAAGAAGCAAATACACCCAGGAGGAGTAGAAGGCAGGAAATAATCAAACTCAGAGCTGAAATCAACCAAGTAGAAACAAAAAGGACCATAGAAAGAATCAACAGAACCAAAAGTTGGTTCTTTGAGAAAATCAACAAGATAGATAAACCCCTAGCCAGACTAACGAGAGGACACAGAGAGTGTGTCCAAATTAACAAAATCAGAAATGAAAAGGGAGACATAACTACAGATTCAGAGGAAATTCAAAAATCATCAGATCTTACTATAAAAGCCTATATTCAACAAAACTTGAAAATCTACAGGAAATGGACAATTTCCTAGACAGATACCAGGTACCGAAGTTAAATCAGAATCGGATAAACCAGTTAAACAACCCCATAACTCCTAAGGAAATAGAAGCAGTCATTAAAGGTCTCCCAACCAAAAAGAGCCCAGGTCCAGACGGGTTTAGTGCAGAATTCTATCAGACCTTCATAGGAGACCTCATACCAATATTATCCAAACTATTCCACAAAATTGAAACAGATGGAGCACTACCGAATTCCTTCTATGAAGCCACAATTACTCTTATACCTAAACCACACAAAGACCCAACAAAGAAAGAGAACTTCAGACCAATTTCCCTTATGAACATTGACGCCTTAAAAATACTCAACAAAATTCTGGCAAACCGAATCCAAGAGCACATCAAAACAATCATCCACCATGATCAAGTAGGCTTCATCCCAGGCATGCAGGGATGGTTTAATATCTGGAAAACCATCAACGGATCCATTATATAAACAAACTGAAAGAACAAAACCACATGATCATTTCATTAGATGCTGAGAAAGCATTTGACAAAATTCAACACCCCTTCATGATAAAAAAAGTCCTGGAAAGAATAGAATACAAGGCCCATACCTAAACATAGTAAAAGCCATATACAGCAAACCAGTTGCTAACATTAAACTAAATGGAGAGAAACTTGAAGCAATCCCACTAAAATCAGGCACTAGACAAGGCTGCCCACTCTCTCCCTACTTATTCAATATAGTTCTTGAAGTTCTAGCCAGAGCAATCAGAAAACAAAAGGAGATCAAGGGGATACAGATCGGAAAAGAAGAAGTCAAAATATCACTATTTGCAGATGATATGATAGTATATTTAAGTGATGCCAAAAGTTCCACCAGAGAACTACTAAAGCTGATAAACAACTTCAGCAAAGTGGCTGGGTATAAAATTAACTCAAATAAATCAGTAGCCTTCCTCTACACAAAAGAGAAACAAGCCGAGAAAGAAATTAGGGAAACCACACCCTTCATAATAGACCCAAATAATATAAAAATACCTCGGTGTGACTTTAACCAAGCAAGTAAAAGATCTGTACAATAAGAACTTCAAGACACTGAAGAAAGAAATTGAAGAAGACCTCAGAAGGTGGAAAGATCTCCCATGCTCATGGATTGGCAGGATTAATATAGTAAAAATGGCCATTTTACCAAAAAAGCGATCTACAGATTCAATGCAATCCCCATCAAAATACCAATCCAATTCTTCAAAGAGTTAGACAGAACAATTTGCAATTCATCTGGAATAACAAAACCGAGGATAGCTAAAACTATCCTCAACAATAAAAGGACTTCAGGGGGAATCACTATCCCTGAACTCAAGCAGTATTACAGAGCAATAGTGATAAAAACTGCATGGTATTGGTACAGAGACAGACAGATAGACCAATGGAACAGAATTGAAGACCCAGAAATGAATCCACACACCTATGGTCACTTGATTTTTGACAAAGGAGCCAAATCCATCCAATGGAAAAAAAGATAGCATTTTCAGCAAATGGTGCTGGTTCAACTGGAGGTCAACATGTAGAAGAATGCAGATCGATCCATGCTTATCACCCTGTACAAAGCTTAAGTCCAAGTGGATCAAGGACCTCCACATCAAACCAGACACACTCAAACTAATAGAAGAAAAACTAGGGAAGCATCTGGAACACATGGGCACTGGAAAAATTTCCTGAACAAAACACCAATGGCTTATGCTCTAAGATCAAGAATCGACAAATGGGATCTCATAAAACTGCAAAGCTTCTGTAAGGCAAAGGACACTGTGGTCAGGACAAACGGCAACCAACAGATTGGGAAAAGATCTTTACCAATCCTACAACAGATAGAGGCCTATATCCAAAATATACAAAGAACTCAAAAAGTTAGACCAAGAGGGAGACAAATAACCCTATTAAAAAATGGGGTTCAGAGCTAAACAAAGAATTCACAGCTGAGGAATGCCGAATGGCTGAGAAACACCTAAAGAAATGTTCAACATCTTTAGTCATCAGGGAAATGCAAATCAAAACAACCCTGAGATTTCACCTCACACCAGTGAGAATGGCTAAGATCAAAAACTCAGGTGACAGCAAATGCTGGCGAGGATGTGGAGAAAGAGGAACACTCCTCCATTGTTGGTGGGATTGCAGACTGGTTCAACCATTCTGGAAATCAGTCTGGAGGTTCCTCAGAAAATTGGACATTGAACTGCCTGAGGATCCAGCTATCCCTCTCTTGGGCATATACCCAAAAGATGCCCCAACATATAAAAAAGACACGTGCTCCACTATGTTCATCCCAGCCTTATTTATAATAGCCAGAAGCTGGAAAGAACCCAGATGCCCTTCAACAGAGGAATGGATACAGAAAATGTGGTATATCTACACAATGGAATATTACTCAGCTATCAAAAACAACGAGTTTATGAAATTTGTAGGCAAATGGTTGGAACTGGAAAATATCATCCTGAGTGAGCTAACCCAATCACAGAAAGACATACATGGTATATACTCATTGATAAGTGGCTATTAGCCCAAATGCTTGAATTACCCTAGATGCCTAGAACAAATGAAACTCAAGACGGATGATCAAAATGTGAATGCTTCACTCCTTCTTTAAAGGGGAACAAGAATACCCTTGGCAGGGAAGAGAGGCAAAGATTAAAACAGAGACTGAAGGGACACCCATTCAGAGCCTGCCCCACATGTGGCCCATATACATACAGCCACCCAATTAGACAAGATGGATGAAGCAAAGAAGTGCAGACCGACAGGAGCCGGATGTAGATCGCTCCTGAGAGACACAGCCAGAATACAGCAAATACAGAGGCGAATGTCAGCAGCAAACCTCTGAACTGAGAATAGGACCCCCGTTGAAGGAATCAGAGAAAGAACTGGAAGAGCTTGAAGGGGCTCGAGACCCTATATGTACAACAATGCCAAGCCACCAGAGCTTCCAGGGACTAAGCCACTACCTAAAGACTATACATGGACTGACCTGGACTCTGACCTCATAGGTAGCAATGAATATCCTAGTAAGAGCACCAGTGGAAGGGAAGCCCTGGGTCCTGCTAATACTGAACCCCAGTGAACTAGACTGTTGGGGGGGAGGGCGGCAATGGGGGGAGGGTGGGGAGGGGAACACCCATAAGGAAGGGGAGGGGGGAGGGGGATGTTTGCCCGGAAACCGGGAAAGGGAATAACACTCGAAATGTATATAAGAAATACTCAAGTTAATAAAAAAAAAATAGGAAAAAAAAATCCTATTTTGGAGAGAATGTTATTTGACAGGGCCTTAATGTCAATTGTATATAAAGCACTAAAATAATGGCAGAAACAAACAAACTATCCAATTAAAATGAACAACCCATCTAAATAGACATTTCTAAAAAAAAAAAGACATGAAAAATGACCAATAAGTATATGAAAAATCTCAACAGTCCTAATTATCAGGGAAATGTCAAATTATAATGAAATACCAACTTACCTCAGAGTGAATGTTATTAAAAAGCTGAAATAAATAAATAAATAAATACCCCAAAACAAAACAAACCTTTAATAAATACTGGGTATAGAGAAATTCTTTTGTATTATTGGTGGGAATGTAAATTAGTACAGCCATTATGGAAAATACATATCCTCCCAAAACTAGAAATTGATCCTGTAATTGCAGTATCAGGCAAGCAGTGGCAGAAAAGGAAATCAGCGTGTGGACGAGATCCCTGCTCACCCACAGTTACTGCACTCTTGACAACAGCCAAGAGGCAGAATCGACCAAGGAGTCCATCAACAGGGACGGGATATAGTCAGACAGTGTGGCATGTACACACGGAGGAATATTCCTGAGCCATATGAAAGAGAGAAATCCTGCCATGTGTGGCAACATTGGAGGGCATTATGCTAAGTGAAATAAAGCCATGTAGAGAAAGATGAACAGCACATGCTATTACATGCAGAAGCTAAGGAGGTCATTGTCACAGAAGGGGATATTGGGGCAGCACTCAGGAGAGCTCAGAAAAGGTGTGTGTGGGGGCGTGGCTGAAGAGCGGATGGTAAATGGGTATAAGAATGAAGTTGGACAGGAGGATAACTTCTGACATTCTATGGTATAGCAA